>NW_021379772.1:1298049-1337913 GCF_001605985.2 Dendrobium catenatum | reverse complement strand
TATTTTAATTGTTGTTAAGTTAATGTTATAGTAAATAATCATAAAAATCTTATTAGGATATAAATCCATAAAAAATTAGTATATTTATGGCATATCCTCATATCTTAATTGAAAGAAAAAATTTGAAAGAATTTTAAGCATGTTTGTGAAAAATTGGACCAGACAGCGAACCATAAGAGAATGAGAGTTTCTGGTGATATAATAATAATAATTAAAATTAAAATAACATAATAATAATAACAATCTATTCTTAGAAACTTCAATTCTAAGAATTTTTAGACTAAAATATAAATAAAAATTCATTCATCATATATATATTAAATAATTTTAAAATTAAATATAAATAATTATTATATTTAAATATAAATATAAATATATCAAATCTTTGATCTTAATTTGTATGTTAATAGAAATTTAGTTTATATATAAATATATAAAATTTAATAAAATATTTGATTTTATGTTATATATTTAGGTATAATTTACATTATAAATATAAATAAATTTCCACATATAAATTTATTTTATAAAGTCATATAATATGTATTTATTTTAGATATTTTATTTTCTTGTATTTATCTTAATTTCTATAGAGAGGAATTTATAACTTAAAAAATATAAAATTATTTGGTTTGAATAATTATAAATATACAAATAATTTAATTTAAGAACTTTAAAAATATTATATATTTTTTATTGAATATTCTATACAAATTTTTTCATGAAATTCTATATATAAGCGCATCATCATGCACACATTAAGAAACTACTAGTTGTTAGTACGACATCACTAAGAGTTTTATGTTGTATGTTGTTTATATACATTTTCTTGTATGCATGAGTAGGAGCCACATGGGGTAATGAAATAGTTGAGGTATTGATTAACTAGTGTTTTAATTTATAATAATAAAATATTTATTAAAAAATTTTTTGATTATATATTAAATAAAATATATCATATTTAAATGAGATTTAATATTTAATAAAATATTTATTTTAAATTAAAATTATTTAAATATATTATGAAATTGAACCTAATCGTTCTTAAGAATCAAAGACCAGTGTCAATGAGGTTGGCGCCAAGGGAAAAGCTCGTCTACATCCGTTACCTCGAGGTTCTCTGCCTTCTCCAGGAGGGAGAAAAATGAGAAGGTTCTCTGCCGTCGCTAGGAGGGCGAAAACAGAGTTTGGCACTCCGCCACGCCGGGTTGGTGAAAGGGAGGTTTGTAAAGGCTTCTCCGCCTTGCCGAGGGGGGCAAAAGGAGAACTATTTTGATAGTGAAAATCCCGGAGTGGAGGACTCCGGGGAGTGGACGTAGGTCATATTTTGACCGAACCACTATAAAAATTCTTAGTGTGTTTTTTCCTTATCGTCGTTTACTTTTTACTTGCATTTAATTTTCATAACTATTGCATGGTAAAATTTGTGGAAGAAAACTTGCTTAAAATTTTGTTGTAAAATTTCAAAAAGAACAAAAAAATTAGGACTCTTGTTTAGGGTTATTTTTATAAAGAAAAAGATTTTCACAATTCACCCCCCCCTCTTGTCATTTAGTAATTTCATGATTTTCAAAACTATGATTTTAAGTATAATGAAGCTCGTTTTTTTCTCTCTCTTGGATGTGAAACCGTCCCAAATATACCCTTAGACACAACAACTCAAAAAAGATAAAAAATTGTATATTTTAATTAGCTTTCTTTAAGAACATAATCAAGTAGCTAAATTGCTTTTCATCTTGACTTGAACTCGGTCTAAAATGATTTTTTACTCTTATAAATTGACCCCAATCCAACCTCATTAACTACATGGGCTAATATGAATCTAAGGCTTCATTTGGAACAAAATTTTTGCTGATTTGCTTTTCAAACAGTAACTACAATATATTTTTTGCTATATGTTTTTATTTGTTTTGAAAAAAAATTATATTAAAAAGCTGCTTTTTACACAAGCTTTAAAAAAAATTATTTTTCCACAATAGCTTTATAACCAATTTTATAAAAATCTGCACTCGTCCCAAACACACCATAAACATCTAATGTGTGAGATTTGGATCAAAATTTTGCGCATGAAGCTAAACATTAATAACATTCCTAATGTACATAATGCCAGTACAATCGATGTTTTGCAGGTCACTTCTAAGAAAGTGAAGGAATAAATAGCTTATTTAGGTCTGTTGGTTGGACCAGACTTTGATTTGAGTCTTGTATATATAATGTGTATGAATTTGTTTTAATTAGCCTAAATATCAAAAAAATAATAATAATAAAAGAAAGGAATGATGTTAACAACCCTAAAAAAATGACTAACTAGATGGCTTGTGAGAAAATTCTCCAAAGACGCGGAAAGGTTGCACTCATGGCTATAACTCCAGAATGAAGCAAAACAAAGCCAAAATTCTTTTTTTTTTTTTTATAATTTTTTCCTTTTATTCTATTCGCATGATTACAACAGCATGGCGTTTATAAGTTGACATGATAGATATCTTCAATCTACTTATAGCGTGTGCTACTGCATAAATATTTTCTACTATAAAAAAAAAAAGCATGGCTTGCCACCCCAGCAATTTTCCAGGTCTGCTTTCCGGTACCGACCAGCACTTCTGCTCTCAGTGCGAATTAAAATTGTACAGTGACGCATTTTCTATAATAATAATAAAAAAAGAATGATAATGAATAAAATCTTCCTAATAAAGCCACCATTGTTGAATCTTAGGTTTTGGGATGGCTTTTTTTTTGCTTCCTAAAACAGTTTCTTATTATAAAAATTAAAATTTTTATACTATAAAGCTATTTTAGATAGACCTGAGAAAATCGACCCGTTTGAAAAAACGGGTCGGGTCGACCCAAACCCGAATAATACCGGGTCAATTTCGAGTTGACCCGAACCCGACCCGTAACCCGAAATTGACAGGTCTAATTTTAGAAAGTAAAAAAAAAGCCATCCCAAATGGAGCCGTAGTCTTTATTTGGGACGGCTTTTTATTATTGTTTCGTAATAAAGCAAAATTTTTTTAAGCACTAAAAAAGTCGCCCCAAATGAAGCCTTAGACTTATTTTAGAATGATTTTCTTACTATTTTGCTTTTGGACTTCTATCAAAGTTTTTATTTGTTCATTGCTTTTCACTGCTTTTAGAAAAAAAAAATTTGCTAGTAATCTACTTCATATAGCATTTTTTAAAAAAGTTACGTTCTCCATATTAACTTATAATCATTTTTATAAAACGCTACAGCAATTCTGAACAAATCCTTAATCATAATGGTGGTCTGATTAGATCCCAAGGAGCATTTTTTCTCATTTTTATGTCATTTAAAGATTTGAATGATATACAAATAATTATTAAAAATTGAGTATGAAATATATAAATACATAAAAATAATCTGATAGATATGTAAATTTTTTATTTTATGAAATAAGATTACTAACTGAACACTAGACCAATTTGGTGGTGATTACTAAATATTCAACAAATAAAGCAGAGCTGTCTCAGTCCACTCCTCACAAAACAAAGGAAGTGCTATGAGCATTAATTCATTTAATTGAGTAGAGAGAATCTATGAAGCAAGCATTATCAAATCCATTTTTCTAGTGTAATTTGATTGTATGCATCGAAGGTATATTTAATTTATGTAATTATTATACATATTAATTTTTTATAATATATATATATATATATATATATTCTCAAAAAATTATCTTGATCGGGCACGAATCTCGAGGCATGCAAAACCCAGCCCGGAAACTTTAAAAATTAATTCCGGGAGCATCTGAACTCCGATTTCAGTAAGCTTACAGTCAAACTGAGCGTCTAGGAAATAAGAACCCAACAACACCAAATTCAACTCAATCCGAGTCCAAATGAGCCCAAATCAAGCGTCTGAAGTGCTGTTGGAAAGCTCGTACCACAATTTGAGTTACCAAACAGTCTCCGATTTTAACGAGTTTATACTCGAATCGAACGGCTAGACAAAACAAATCCAACAAGTCCAAGATCGCTGAATTCCGACATCATTAAGGCCTTCAAATGTCCAACGAATGGTGCACGATCGAAGGGTTTAGCATCAACTGTCCATTCGACCACTCCCTATTTGCCCCTGATCTCACACCTATTTACAAGCCATGCCACTCCAGAAAAACTATAAATAGAGCCCTCATTTTTCACAAGAGGACTCAAGTGAGAAGATAGAGAAGAAGAGAAGAGAAGAAGGGGAAAGGGAGAATCATCTCCTCCTCGACTACCGCTGGAGTTCTTTCTGCCGCCTGAATACGCCGTAACTCTGCCAGATTTTCGGGAGACGTCTGAATTCTGCAAAACTTGTAAATTTGCTTCAAGTTAGAAGAAACGAATTGTAATATGATCGTCCTGACTTGTGGGACGAATTAGTTTCTTGTAATTTATAAAACACTAGCTAGTGGAACTTTTCAGCTGGGCGTGGCCCTGTGGTTTTTTCCATCTTTCGGATTTTCCACGTAAAAATCATGGTGTTCATTTTCTTTTCTGTTTGTGTACTGAATATTCGTGCAACGCTCAGACGTGAATTTGTAAACTCTACCGCCGCGTATATTCTAGCCCACAACATATATATATCAACCTAAATAAAGTATCATAGGATTCAATGATTCATGCATGTAGGTCCCAATTTTTATTCCTATAAATACTGTGAGGGACAGTTATATTGTACTTGAAAGTTTCTTCTAAGCTTTGTTTTATTTTTTCAATGAGCGTGTGTGTACTTGAGAATTTGAAAATATTTGGTGATTGTTCATTCATTGTGTATTAGTGAATTTAGAATGAAATTTAGGATGAAAATTTGATTATATTATAGTGCCTTAGCTAAAAAATATTCATAGATTTGCTCCTACAATAATTACATATACAAATTATGACTTAATTTTTTCTTAATGAGTGGGGCTTCTTTACATTAAAACAAAATGAATACAACATATTAATATGAGAGAAAAGAGGTGATTTTATTCATTAAATAAATAATTTATAAAAAAAAATGTAAGAAAGAATGCTCATAAGCCCTTCCCATTACCCTAATATGCTAGCTCTATTAGTAAAAGGCATGATTAATTCATAGCATTAAGCTAAGGATAAATATGATGACTTATAAAGTAACTATAAAGGATATGAAGTATCAAAAAATAGAATATTAAATCTATGTGATTCAATTTAAGGCTTCGTTTGGGACAATTTTTTTACTGCTCCGTTTTAATAGTTTTTGTACTAAAATTTCGTTTTTAGAAACAGTAAAATAGCCGTCCCAAACGAAGCCTAATTAAGTCAGTGTAAGCTATGATCGACTGCATAAGATAACAATTTCCATTACATTAGAGAAAAATAGACTATGAAAATAGCATATTTCAATATTATTCTTCTCATTTTCTTATCTCTCTTGATTCCATAAGACTCAAATAATAATTTAAAACAAAAAGATAGATGTTGCTAGGGAATGAATAAAGGCCATAAAAAATGGGCTTGATATACCACATATTTAATGCCAATTGTTAGAGAAGGAACAAAGAAGACATAAGTAAGGCTTCATACTATAATATTCAAACCATTTTCAACTAGAAAAAAAAAAATCTATGAGTAAGAGTTAACTACTTAATAATAATTTTAATCAACAAGATTTTAAGATATCATATATTAAACTAAACTCAAAGCCTCATTTATAATAACACATTCATAAAGAAGAAACTTCATGAAGTAGTTTACCTCACAACATGATGATGATCTCGATAGTAGCTTACAACCCTTCTTTCAAATTTGAAGAAACCAAGAGGTCCACCTCTCTTAATTTCTACCCATCAAGCACCATATACCTATAAGATATATCTTCTTCTGTGCATGCATAAGAGAATATCATAATTGAGAGAGTATTTCTCTATCAAGCACTTTTTACAAAACAATAACTAAGAGATCAATTTCTTTGTGATATCTGTGCACACTCAACCAAAGGTCTCATGCACACATCTCAAGGCAAAACCGCAAACAAAAGCACACACATGCATGCAAGTGAAAAAAATACGTCTAATTTTTTTTATGCAAAACACATTACAATCAGTGGCGGAACTACATGGAGATACTCAAAATTTATTATCCTGCAAAGCCTACAACAAGCCTTCCCCTCTCAATCTCTCATGCAATGGTTCAAACAAGAATAACTCTACCTCCTTATCTTTCCCTGCTCTCTCATTTGTATTATGAGCCCATGCCGTAATGAAATTGAAGTTTGCCATCCCATCAAATATTGAATGGCTTGTCCCCACTCCCACTGAATACCCTCCTCAACCAAATCTAGTCACCTGCTTGGAGAGAGATAACTATGCACATTATGAAGATTTATATGTAGTGAAGAGAAAGAGAGAGGGCATGTGAAGATTTGACCTTGTATTACTAATAAAATATTTATCTAATATAATACTATTATAGTAAGATACTAGTTGTTTTTCCCCTCTCAAAAGAGAGATTGGTTCCACCCCTTATTACAATTAGTTTCAACGCGGTTGAACTTGCAATTAGAATATGCTATCTTAAGATTTGACACAGTGCAAGTCATAAAAACTTCAAATAATATTCAGTTAAGCTAACAACAAAAATGCAAGTATGTCATCATTATATTATTGTTAAGACTTCTTTTGGGACGGCTTTTTCACTACTTTCTAAAGAAGCTTTTTAGTTAAAAAAATTAGATATTTTTGTACTAAAAAGTTGCATTAAAAACACTAAAAAGCAGCCCCAAATAAAGCCTAAGTAAAATAATTTAAATGTCCTTAGCATCAGCCATCCTTGAGATGATGAGACCACCAACAAGCTACACCTCCATAAGAATGCAGATTCTGATACATTAATATAGCCAATCTGAAGCAAAAGAAACCTTTGTTCGTTAGAGCATCAAAGCGACAAAGCATGTAAGTTCTAGCCTTGATGGAGTAGAAGAACAATAGCTTGAGAAGAAGAATATAAGGCCAGATACGAGCTTCTTCATATAATTTAATTAAGTGTCTTAGGCATTTTAATCTTGTTTATATTAAAATCATGTCTTAATTTTCATTATTTCTTAAGAAAAAAATTAATTAAAAATAAAAAAGCCAGTTCAAGGAAAGGAGTCCAAATATGGTGGACAATGGACAAAGTAAACGCTGATCTGATCATTGTTTACTTAATCTAAATTAATTGTAAAAAAGCTAAAATAATCAACTGTAAAAAATAAATACTTAAAACCAAGAAATTATAGAATAAGAACAAAAAATAACACTTGGGATTATTTTTGTCTTCTAATTTAATTAATTTTTCTTCTTGTTCTACATAAAATTTATCATATAAAACAATTTTTTTTCCCACCAACTCCAAGAAAACTTCAAATGTACTTATAGCCTTGGATTGATTATCTAAAATAGGAAATAATGCAATTTTTTTTGTAATTATTGACCATCTCAAATTTGTTTGTCTTCAACCATTCAAACTAGTCATTGTTATAGACTTTCACAAATAAGATCTTTTCAAAAATAATAATAATAATAATAATAATAAAGACTTGGCAATAGATAATGATTTTCTTTAGTTGGTGGTAAGAACATTGTGAAGCTCATTGCTACAAAAATTTAAATTTTTATATTAGAAAGATGCTTTAAGAAGTAGAAAGAAAGTCATCCCAAACGATTCTTATTGCTTTGTAAAATTGTTGTAGTACAGTAAAGAAGATAACTCCTTAAAGCTATTATAGAAAACAACATCTTATTATAATTGTTTTTTTTTAAATATGAAAAAGCAATAATTATTGTTACGATTTGAAAAACAAAGTAATAAAAAAACTGTCGAAAACAACCCTCATTTGGGGAATTGAGCTTTTATCTCTTATACGAGGAATGCAAGCCAAAAGGATAACTTGCTGTGTTTTGATTCTTATTTTTCAAGGAATTAAGGAATTGTACAAAACATTCAATGATAGTAAAAAATAGGACTTCAAATGAATTGTGTATATCCAAATATTATCTTATTAAAGCTTGTTTATTTTTTTTCTTGAGTTTGAATATGAATTGAATTTTAAAATTGGGTGATTTACATACATACCCCTTTATTTCATGCTATTTACTTATCTACCACCTAAAATTTTAATATTATACGCCTACCACCCATAGAATAAATATGTGTGCATAAAATGAAATATTAAAGTTTATAAGGTGGTATGGATAGTAATAATAAAATATATGAGTGATATATTTAATATTAAAATTTTATATGAGTGGTAGCTATGAAATATTAAAATTTTGAGTGTTAAATATATAAATAAAATAAAATAAAGAGGCATGCATGTAAATCCCCCAAACAATTTTTTTTTTTATTTTTGAGTTCAAGGCATAATTGAGCCAAATTATTTTTATTTTTATGCTAACTATTTAAGCATCTATGTTTATTGCTAAATGTAAATAAATTTATGAGTTTTAATTTAAGTTGATATATATAATTAGCTAAATATTATTTGTTTTAAGTTGGTGAAATTCAAATATTTATCAAAAATAGTTTAAATCCATATATTTAACTCTTTGTTTTATATTTACATCATATTTCTACCACAAATAACATACATAATTTATTAAATTAATTGCACTGGATATATATATATATATATACAAAAATTGATATAAGAACTATTAATAAAAAAAAAATGTAATCATATAATCCCTAATGAGCATTTTATCGACCTATTAGTGACATGTTTATCGAATAACAAACAAGTCTGCTCATGCACATAAATGAACGAGTATATCAATGTTCAAACTTTTCTATTTATATATTTAATTAACTTTTACAACTCCGTTCATACATGTTCAATTAATTACTTAGACTTTGTTCGGGACAGCTGTTTTCTAGCTTGTTTTATAATGCTGTTTTCTAGTAAAAAAAATTCTTGAACTAAAAATATTTGTAATAGAAGCTACTTTAAAAAATAATAAAAAAGCTGCTCCAAATGAATCATTAAGTGAACAAGCATCAAGTTCTTCAGCAAGTGCACTTATTAGTTCAAATAATAACTACAAAAATAGTCAATCTTCAAAAAAATGCCAAATTTCTAATAAGTTCCAAAGAACCACACAAAATTTTGAAATGAGAATATTTTCAACTATCCTTAGCTCACCCATATCCAGAGAACAAGCCGTAGACAAACTAGCAGATGCTCACATCAAGAATTAAGTCACCATCACCTCTTTCTGAAGTAGTCACGCATAGCATGTATTATTGTATTATTACCATAAATAAATAAATAATATATTAATATCTGATTTTTTATTATCAAATCAGAATGAAAAAATAAATAATTAATTAAAATTAAAAGATAAATGCTCATATTTAAACAGAAATTGAAACAAATAAAAGCTCAAAAACCAGTAACAAGTTTCTGAAGCTGTTTGTATTTCAGTTCAAATATCTGCATTTTCTTCTAATTTACAACAAACTCTGCGAGTTCTGATGAAGAGTACTGTACAGAGAAGTGTTCCCAATGAAGAAACAAAACCCCAAATGATGAAGGTTTTGTTATAGCAGTCAGTTCCTATACAACTATTGCTTCCTCCCTGCCTTTGATAAAGAAGACCGGCCAAGTAACCAAAGAGGAAAGATGCAATTGGAATGTTTGTTATAATAATGTTGTGATTTATTGCAAAATTTTTGGTTCCAAATAGTTCAGTTGTTGCAGAGACAGCAATGGAGGTTATTGACCCTGAGCAAGCTCCAATGACTGCAGTGCTAGCGTATAAAATGAGATTACTTGAGTTGAGGAGGAGGAAGAAGAAGGCAGGCACCATAGGAACCATCATAGTTGCCATAATACCTGGGCTTGAATCAGTGTATCCCTTTCTGCAAAGTTGGAAGAAGAAATAATGCATGAGCATAAATTTTTATTTATTTATATATCACTTTAGTATTAAAATCACATCAAAATACATGCGTGATAGTAAATATATAAAAATTTTATAATATGCATGTAAACACTGCTGATTATTATTATTTTCATATATGACTGTAAAGATGTGAATTGAATTATTATTAATATTTTTATAAGTGTTTAGTATGAAATTGTCATAAAAAAAAGGCATTTATATATAATCATTTCTTAAATTAAATTACCTATAAATTATATTGAAATCAAACACCAAATGCGAAATTATGAAGTACATAAAAAGGTTAAAAATAAATAATTTTTTTTCTTTAGAGAACATATATAGTACTGAACTATGCGAAATGAAGAAGAGAGAGACGTATGACAAACTCAAATAAAAAAAAATCAAAGCTTACTTTGATAAGTGATATTCCATTAAAGATGGCATCAGCCTTCCAAAAAAGCCAAAAGAAGAAGCCAACGAGACAAGAGAAGTTGCATTAGAGAGCCCACGAGACTCTGCAATCTGTCCCAAGTTATTCAGAAACACCATTCCAACTGTTGCTCCGAACATATAACTGAAGAAATACAGCCAAAACTCCATCTTTCTCATCATCACCTTGAAACCAACTTCTTCCTTCATTTCACCCTTTAATGCTTCCTTTCTTCCTTCTCCTCCTCCTCCTCCACCTTCCTCAACACTTAGCTCATAAACTTTCTTCACCTTATCCCAACTCCTCCCCTTAAACATGGCATAAACAGGGATGATAAGTGCTGGGGAAACAAGAAGAAGAGCCATACTGATCACAAGTTCTCTTGACCCAAACCAAGTTGATACAGGACCAATGCTGCCAAGAAAAGAACAAGTTCCTGTTGCAATAGTTAACACAAACATAACCATAAAAGCTCCATGTTTTTCTTCTTCTCCTGTGTTCAAATCTTCTCTAATAACAGGTGAAGTAACAACAGCAACAAGAAGAGGACAAACTGCATTTAGAAGCAGATAAGCCTTAGCTTTGTTTTCAGGCTGGAAGATTGCATCAGCTATGTCAGAGTATACTTTAGCGCTCAAACCAACAAAACTGGTTGAGATTCCTACAGCAATTCTGCTGTAAGAAGAGAAGTTTCTGATGCAGATGAGATAGCAAACAGTGTTAATCCAGCATATGCCATTGCCTGATAGAGCTGTGAGAAGGAACACTTGCCAATATGAGAGGTGAGTGATTTTTTGTGTTAAGAAGAGGTATTGGAGGCCATAGCCAAGAAGACTGAAGGCTGTACCAATGAAGAGGACGAGTCTGAGAGGAAGATAGGTGACTGCGAAGCCGGCAAGCCAACTGAAGAGTTTACCGGCATCAGAAGCAAAGGCCAGGTTGTTGAGCTGGACTTGGGAGATGGAGAGGAGTTGTTTCAGCTGTGAGGAGTAGACAGGGAAGTCTGTATTGGCTCCATTGATAGTTTGGAGCCATATGGTGGCTACCAGACTGAGCCATTGGAGGGAGGAAGGAGAAGGCATGGTGGCCGGGTTTGGTGAGGCCTAGCTTTGGGAGCTATAATGGTGGGTTAGTTTATAAGGAAAGATTGTGGTCTTTTATTGTTTGAGGTGGTTGTAGTTGTCAACTACTTATAAAAAATTATAGGATTATTACGAAAAAAAAAAAATTATTTAAATAATTTTTTAAAAAAATTTGTTTTTGAAAAAGTATTTTTTTTAGAGCTAGCAAATTCTTAGAAAATTTATTATGAAAAGTTATTTTTATCGAAAAAATTTGAAAGTAATAAAAAATATATATTAAAATAGACCTATGTGTGTCAATAAATGATCTGATCTGTCGATCCGATCTGTAAAAATTCAGTTTCGAATTGACTTGTTTAATAATAGGGTCAGTTCGAGTCTAAAATTTCGACCAATTTATTAAATGGGTTGTGTTTGAGTTGACCAAAAACTCATTTTCAATTCGAAGATGAACAATTTAATATTTTTTCTTAAATCCTTTTGCTAATGGATATGATTTTCTTATTTTTTTATCAAATAACCTAAAGTTATAAGAAAAAAAAAACAACCAAAATGGATTAATGGGTATAATTTAGATCACTTGAGTTGCTAGCAGGTTATGTTTGAGTCAGTCTTTTTGACTTGTTTATTAAAAGGATAAGATTCGGATCGATTAGACTCAGGTCAGACCCGAATCCGACCCATTAATCTATTTTGAAAATCCTAAATAGAACTATGATTATTAAAACAAAAACAGAACTATGATTATTCAGAAAATAAAGTTATATATAAATAAATTTTTTTGAAAGTTGATATATATTATAGATTCCTTTGAAAAATTGAATAATTTTTTTTTTAAATTGATATATAAAGTTATAATAAATATTATTGTAAGAAAAATAATTTGCATCAGATAGTTTTAAAATAATAAATATTATTGTTCATAATAATAATAATAATAATTATTATTATTATTATTATGAACAATAATATTTATTATTTTAAAACTATCTGGTGCAAAGTATTTTTCTTACAATAATATTTATTATAACTTTATATATCAATTTAAAAAAAAAATTATTCAATTTTTCAAAGGAATCTATAATATATATCAACTTTCAAAAAAATTTATTTATATATAACTTTATTTTCTGAATAATCATAGTTCTGTTTTTGTTTTAATAATCATAGTTCTATTTAGGATTTTCAAAATAGATTAATGGGTCGGATTCGGGTCTGACCTGAGTCTAATCGATCCGAATCTTATCCTTTTAATAAACAAGTCAAAAAGACTGACTCAAACATAACCTGCTAGCAACTCAAGTGATCTAAATTATACCCATTAATCCATTTTGGTTGTTTTTTTTTTCTTATAACTTTAGGTTATTTGATAAAAAAATAAGAAAATCATATCCATTAGCAAAAGGATTTAAGAAAAAATATTAAATTGTTCATCTTCGAATTGAAAATGAGTTTTTGGTCAACTCAAACACAACCCATTTAATAAATTGGTCGAAATTTTAGACTCGAACTGACCCTATTATTAAACAAGTCAATTCGAAACTGAATTTTTACAGATCGGATCGACAGATCAGATCATTTATTGACACACATAGGTCTATTTTAATATATATTTTTTATTACTTTCAAATTTTTTCGATAAAAATAACTTTTCATAATAAATTTTCTAAGAATTTGCTAGCTCTAAAAAAAATACTTTTTCAAAAACAAATTTTTTTAAAAAATTATTTAAATAATTTTTTTTTTTCGTAATAATCCTATAATTTTTTATAAGTAGTTGACAACTACAACCACCTCAAACAATAAAAGACCACAATCTTTCCTTATAAACTAACCCACCATTATAGCTCCCAAATATATATATATATATAATTTAACAAGAGTTAAATAAGGTTCAAATAAAATTTGGTCAAGACTGAGACCATATTCGATAAAGATTCCAAATTTTTTCAATTATGTTTAACCCTTATTTAAATTTTGATTCAAAGAAATGTTCAATCATAGGTTAAATAATGATTAAACGGGGTTTAAATAAGATTTGAATCGAATTCAATCAAATTCTGGATAGGGTTTGATGAGGATTTGAATAAGGCATTGACAAAATTCTAATAAGGCTCTATCATGCTTTGCATAAAATTTGAATAAGGCTCCTGCACGGTTCGAATAGGGTTCTGACAAAGTTTTAACAAAGCAGATAAAACATAGTGTAATCGAACGGCTTGAGCAAGTCAGATTGCACGATTAATACAATAGAGTACAATCATAGCAGATATAACGTTGATATATCATCAAAAAATTATCTTGATTGGGGCACAAATCTTGAGGCAAAATCAAGTTAGAAATTTCAAAAATTAAATTGGAGATCATATGAATTTCGTTTTCAACAAACTTATAGTCGAACTGAACGTCTCAGAATACGAACCAAACGAAACCAAATTTGCTCAACCTGAACCCAAATGAGTCCAAACCAAAGACCGGAAGCGCATTTGGAAGGTTCAAACTATAATTTGGATTACCAAACGATTTCCAAAAGTGACATACTTATTGTTGAATCTAGCGGCTCGACGAGATGAATCCAACGAGCCCAAAATCGCCAAATTTTTGATATCATTAATACATTCAAATGTCAAGTAAACGGTCTATGATAGGGAAATCAACATCGACTGTCTATTCAAATCATTCCCAACTTGTCCTGGATCTCATCCTTATTTATTGGTTAATTGGTCATGTCACTGTCTGAAAATCATAAATGACCCCTCATTCTTCATTAGAAGGAGGAAGAAGAAGCTCAAGCAAGAAGAGAAGTAAGAGAAAAAAATAGAAGGAAGATTTCTCTCGCCAACAGACTCCTCATCGACCACCTCCAGGCTAGTGACCGACACCGGACTTCCCGTCACCAGACTTGCCTCGGACTTCTACCCGACGTTGAACTTTTATCCATCTCCGGACTTTCATCTGTCTCCGGACTTTTTCTCGTCAGACTTCTACTTGTCACCAAACCTCTGCTCGTCATCAGATTTCTACACAATGTCAAACTATCGTTCGTCGTCGAACTTCTATCCGTCGACATCAGACTTTTATTCGTCAGACTTCTACCCTACGTCTAACTTTTGCATGTTGTCGGACTTTCATCGAACTTCTACCCGACGTAGAACTTCTGCCTATCACCGGACTTTTGCCCATCGTCTGACCTTCGTCGGACTTCTACCTGATGCCGAATTTTCGCCTGTCGTCGGATTTCTACCCGACGCAGGATTTCTGCTTGTCAACGATCCTTCCGATCTCTTTCACCAGATAACAATCTTTCTAATCACTATCGTTCACCGACTACGGTCCTTCCGACCTCCGTTGTCCGCAGAATATGGTCCTTTTGACCTCTGTAGCTAGAAACGGTCCTTCCGACCCCTGTCGCCCTTCAACCTCCATCGCCAGATAATGATCTTTATGACATCCGTCGTCCACCGACTACGGTCCTTCCGACCTCCATCGTCAGACAATAGTCTTTATGATCTCCGTTTCCCACTGACAACGGTCCTTTTGACCTTAGTTGACCGTCGACTATGATCTTTCCGACCTCCATAGCCAAACAATGTTCTTTTTTACCTCTGTTGCCTACCGATTATGGCTCTTTTGACCAACCAAACACGTCAACAATGATTCTTCCTATTTCCACCATGTAACACAATCTATATGATGTATATTTGTTACATCAATCCAAGGCCTTCCCCCAATGTAGGACCACATTTGTAATCGACTTTAAATAATAGTGGATTCATTCAAATTGGGCCAGGCCCCATAGTTTTTCCTCTTTTCAGGGCATTTCATGTAAAATTTTAATGTCTCTTATAAATGTTGCATCATCTCTCTTATCTGATTGCGTGCTAGATCTTCATACAAAACTAATACACTAAACTTTATATTTCTTTGCCGCCGTGAATATTTCAAGACGCATTAAACATATAACTATAAAAAGATTAAATTAATTGGTATAACATAGATTGATAGAGATATAACCATCAAAATGATAAATGATAAGCAATATATTATTATATAATCATTTAAAGGCATTACATCAATAATTATAATTTATGCATGCAACTACAATATTCTTATTACAACAAGAAAAACAATCTTATGAATCATAAAGGTTTCATTTGGGATGGCTTTTTTGCTGCCTCTTAAAACAACTTTTTAGTACAAAAATTAAATTTTTTTTACCAAAAAGATGCTTTAAGAGGCGGCAAAAAAGACGTCCCAAATGCAGGCTAAATAAAGATTGAGCATCTCACCGAATGAATTAGGTCCTCATGCAGAATTTGATTTCTTTTTATAAACCATAAATCTTTCCAAACATCATTGCTTTTCTCTTTTTTTCATCTCTTCATTTTCTTCTTTATCTTTCTTTTCTCATCTTTTTTTTTTAATAAATCCGCAACCATTCCAAATGAATCCTAAGATTTTATTTGGGATAATTTCCTCACTATTTTTTAAATCAACTTTTTAGTATAAAAATTTCCTGAAAACAGTAAAAAAATAGAGAGCAAAGTTTCCACAAAGAAATCTAAGGCTTCATTTGGGACGGCTTTCTTACCGATTATTAAAAGCTACGTATAAAAAATAAAATTTTTATACTAAAAAGCAATCCCAAATGAAACTTAAGTTAGACCAAATTCGAGCAGAAGGGTTGATTGATTTTTTTATTTATATGATTTTTTTTTTTAATTTTAATTTTGGTGCATCGCTATGATGAAGACAGGATTTACAGGTGAGAATATACTAATTGTCAACTTATCATCCTTATGATGACAATCATTTTATAACTTATTAGCCTTGAAATGACTTGATCTTAATCATTAATTAATTAATTAATCAATCAATTATGAGCTGACGTGATCAAAATGTGCAATTTTTAACATTTTTGTTGAAACCAAATAAAAATAAATTCATTTATTTAAAGATGAATTTTAATTATATAATATTAAATCAAAATCAAGAAATTAATTAGTAATCAACAAATAATTGTTCACTAATATTAGTAGATCTCATGCACACTTATTCAGAACAAGAAGTCAGACCAGGAGATCACCTTCTATAAATCTTTTCATCCTCTGGGAATTTTATAAAATTCACTGAATTGTAATATAATTATATATTTAACACATAATTTTTATATTTATTTATATAGCACTCTATTCTTTAAATTATACCCATAATTATATCATCAACATTAACTTATCTAAGATTGAATAAAAATTTTATGTATTTTTTATGTGATTTAGATATTAAGATATTATAGAAAATCTATGTATATTCTATGGTATATACATAATTTTAAAAACCGGATCAAATTGGCCAGTTCAACCATGAAGCAGTTAGATGGTCGGTCCGATCCAGCTTAAAAATTGACTTCGCATTAAACAAGTAACTGTTGAACTGGTTCGGGTCGGAAAGAAGAATCAGCTAGTTTTATAAAAAAAATAATAATTTTGTTTTAATTAAATTTTAAACAATAAATTTTAGTTTATTAAATGTTTAAATTTTTAATTATTTTTATTAAATATGATGATTAATTATATCATACTATATGCATGTTATCTCATATAATGTGTTTAGTAAAAAAATGTATACTTCAAACTATATCAAGGGTTTAAGAGAACTACTCAAACTCCTCCTATAATGTATGACTAAAAAAATTGCATGAATACTATATAAATTATGAATTTGGGATTATTTAGGCTAGTTAGACTATGAGTTTGAGTTTGTTGGGCTGCATTTTTTTTAATGTGTATTATAAATTGTGTATTACAAATTTGTTATAATGTATATTATAAGATTTAATAATATAAATTTTTAATATTATAAATTTATATATTATATTATATATTTTTCTTATTAAAAATGATATTTGTATTTATAATTTTTTGTTATATATTTTTTAAAAAATTAATAAATATATTTAATGCTCATATTTTTATATTATATTAATGATTATATTATATCATATGTATAAATCATATCTAAATATATAACATATATAAAGTGTGAATTTAAACCTCCAATTCATTATTAATTTGGATACTTGATATGTATGATATGATGGATTTGTGTTTAAGCTTAGATTGTCATATTATTATGTTAATTAATTTTATTAATTTTTAGTAATATTATTATTTCTAATTATGTCATCTGATTCCACCTCGCTTTGATCAGTCGAACCGTGAATCTCTCATTCTTCCGGTTCCTTTTCCGATCCGATTTTCACAACCTTGAATATATATGTAATTTAATTTAATAATTAGAATTTGAAAAAAAAATTGTTTGGATGGATTTTTTTATTAAGTTCTAAACTCCAAACCACCCACTTTGTAAGTGTTTTTTTAAAATTTTAAAATGACAATAAAAATATCCTCAAACGCACAGCTTATTCCACTTCTGCTTCTGCTTCTGCTTCTGCTTCTGCCATAAAGAGCCTTTAGTTAATTTATAAAGCATAGATGCTTCACAACTAAGGCCGTTTCCGAAAGCCAATTCTTTGCAAACACCAATAGTTTAACACAATCATAGGCTTGATTTGAACCATTCCTATTGGGAAAACTAATAAAGCGAAATTGGGAATTTTAAAGCTCATAAACCAAACATGATCCAACTCATTTTTTTGAACAGGTCCATTAAAATCTTTATAATCCAACTCTTTAAAAACGCTGTTAAAATTTTGAAATAGTCATTATTTTTTGAATAGTATATTCATATTCATGATCATCCGATTCGGATTTGAACGAGCCCAGATCAAGCATTTGAATCATAATTAAAAATTTTGAGATGTAAGTTGGACGACTAAATATTAAATAATCTCCAAATCTCGCATGCTTGTAATCAAATTGAACAACTCGACAAGACAAATTTAAGGAGCCCAACATCACTTAACTTCGATATCATTCAGACACATAATACTGAAAGGATCGCATATGATTGATAGAATCAATATGGGTCTTCTAATGAAGCATTCCAAAATTTAGCTATATTTACAAAGCATTTTACTCTCAGAAGCTTTTAATATACCTCCACTTTCTATATGAAGGGAACCATTTGTTTGAGATTCAAGAGAGCCTAGATGCTTCAAGAATCCCAGAGCACCATCTAGCCACCACTCGATTATTACCATCAAACCATGATCATCTGATCATCACCATTGGACCACCACAATTCAATATCTATCATTGAACAACTGCCATCAAATCACTTGTAATAACCCCAAATTTAATTTTATTACATTTATGGAAATGCAGCTGAGTAAGCTTTGCGGTGCCAAGCTCTCGAGTTTTTGAGAAAATATGGTAATGTTGTGGCGTTGGGGTCTAGAGTGTTATGGCGTTGGGTCAAAAAATTTATTTCTTTAATAAAATACCAATTATCATTATTATTAAACCCTCACCACCCCATCTATTCCTCGCATTCCTTCCTTAGCTGGGTGAGAGAAGAGAGAGGAGAGAAGAGAAAGGAAGAGAGAGAGAGAGCGAGGACCATGCTTTCATTTTTCATCACTCTAGTTGAGAAAATTGTTTTGATCATGGTAAGTAATCATAACCCTACAATGTTTTCAATGATTTTTATATTTTACCTATTTTCTTCCTATCAAAAATTAATAAAATATAATATCACTTGTTTTAGTAATTTTACACCTTATAACTTTTGATATGTGATATATATGAACCCCTTAATATTTTCACTAAATTATATTGAATTTTCATTAAGTGATTTTGCTTATATGTTATTTTAATTGAAATGAGTAGAGAAATATTAAGTATAAAATAACCATGAGTCAAATGTACTGCATTTGGGCATGAAATATATAATGTGCACTAATTTACTATTCATATGGTCCAACATGCATTTTTAGCATATTACATGCATACCGATGAGTATGTTGAATAGGTTTACATGTTATGAACATTGCATATGATGTGTATTTAGTGTCTATTAGTTTGATATACATGATATAAAACGTGTAAGCAAGAAAGGATGGCTGAAAATGAATGACTAATTTAAGATGGTTGTAGAAATGTTATCTTGTATAGGAAGATAGGCATGTGGGCTTTCCTTTGAATGAGGTTTGTTGTGTAATGCTAAGTGATATGAAAAAAAAAAAAATTGTACAAGGAGATTTACTCATATGACATAATACGGTTAATGAGTATGAAATAACAACTTCTTACATGAAAGCCACCTAATTTATATTATGATATGTGATGAGATTGATTCATGGCAAGATGATTGATATGATTGAGTCTGATTCTTAAAGGATTGGCCCATAGTACTTGATACAAGAAAATATCACATGTAGCTAGATTTCCTATCCTGCTTATATATGTATGTGACATGCGTTTATATGATAAATTGCATAAGTGACATGATATAATGTTATATGAATATGATATAGGGTATGACTAATACAAGCATATGACAAGACTAATATGATTGATAAGATTAATATAAGGACATATGAAATATATAATATACATGTTGCAATGCATATAATAGAAAACATGATATGCATATATTGATACTTGATGTTGCACAACATGCATATAACATATGTACATTGGTTTGAGGTAACTCGTAGAAATGACAAAATGTAATGATCTTTTATATGGTTTCCGGTCACTAGATCTGAATTATATTGTTTTTAATAATTTCTATTACTCATATGAATAATACTACTTATATTGGTTATTACATGATCTTACAGTTACATGTTTATATTGATATAGATTGAATGGTTACATACATATTGCTTTTATTATCATGTATTGATTTCAATTGAAGGTTATGGTATCTTTTCTTGTTGAGCTATTAGCTCATTCTATAATTTTTGTATGTTTTAAGAAATGAGGCAGGATCTAATAAAGGAAGACCAGGTCTTACTGGTTTAGTTTTGATCTTTATATTTTGGCTTTTAATCTTTTGTAACAAGTAATAATGAGTGATAGAGTGATATTGTAGATTGAATTCCTAATTATTATTGCAATCTAGGAGCCCGATCTTATATTTTAATAATTACAAATATTAGTAAATGTTGATTTTATTTTTTCCACTTTATACATTATATATATTTTTCCAGTGTACTACTAACATTTCAAGTTCAACATACACAAAGCATTATCAAAGAATCAAAGCTCAAGAAAATATTGTGTTGGCCAGTTACTATTTATAAATAAGCCAACTTGACTCATTTACACCCCTAATTATAATTACTATTTTGTTAAATATAGTAATTTATTATATTACTTTTAACATTGAATTAAAACTTTGCTTGTGACAACTTTATTATTGCTATTTAAAGCAACTTTCTATTACAAAAATATATAGTTCAACAAAAAATTATATTGAAAAATTGTTTTAGAAAGCAATAAGAAATTTGTCACAAGTAAAACTTAAATGTTTAATAATGAATTCATTTGAAATTTTAGATTGGTTAAATACAACTTGCTGAGTTGTGTTAGCTCACAATTATTATGCCTTTTATTTTCAAGGTATGTGAAATTCTAAGTTGTGTTATCAAATGGTTTATGACAAAATTTTGGATCAAATTAAAAAAAAAAAGATCAATTAATATTCATCTTAAAATTTCACCTTTACATCTAATGCTTTAAACAAAAATCTCACAGCTAATTATAAATTTAACAACAACAACAATAACAAAAAACCTTTATCTCATTATGTAGAGTGGGCTACATGAATCATTTCTCTCCGTTGTTTCCTATTAAAAGTCAAATTCTCATCTAAATCTAATATAGAAAGATCATTTCTCAACTAAATCCCAGCTTCACAATCCACCACTAGATTTATTATTTTTAAAATTACATTTCATATATTCAATTTAGATCTACTCAAACGAAAGCCTTTAGACTCTAAGGTTGACCTCCATAATTCAAATTTAACATCAACTCCCTCTCTAGTCTTATGAACAAGAAGAATATCATCAACAAAAAGCATACACCAAGGTGCAACCTCTTGCAAATGTCTAGTGAGAACATCCATGACTAAAGCAAAAATGTATTGGTTTAAAACTGATCCTTAATATAAACCAACCGAAATAGAAAAATACTTGGTCAAACCATCTTATGTTTGGACACAAGTACCAGCTCCTACGTACACACCCTTAATAACTTGAACATAAGCATTATTAACCACTTTTTTATATAGAACTCTTCATAGCAATTCTCTTAGAACTTTATCATATGCTTTCTCTAAATAAAAAAATCATATGCAAATCCTTCTATTCTCTCTATACTTCTCCATCAAACCTCTCAATAAATATATAGCTTCCACAGTAGACCTACATAGCATAAATCCAAATTGATTTTAAGAAACATTAATGTCACATCACAACCTATGCTTTATAACTCTCTCCCATAACTTTAAAGTATGAAGCATTAACTTAATTTCTCTATAATTAGCAAAAATTTTGTGCATCACCTTTATTCTTAAAAATAGAAATCAACACACTCATTATCCACTCATTTGGCTCATTATAATTTAAAATATGCACAATAATTTTACTTTTAAAATATAAAATAAATAAAATACAAAAATATGTTAAAAATCAATACTAGCTCATATAATGTTCTTACATATTTGTTTCCTTACATAATCGAACAAAATTTTATTAAATTAACATATAAATAAATAAATTTGAATATTTACTCATTCATTTATGTCCATTAACAGATTTATTTTTTATTAACAAATAGATTGCTAAGAATAAATTTTCCTATAATAATTCAATAACAAACTAAATAAATATGATTAAGCATTTTCTTATTAATATTTAATTTTTGTCAAACTTAAATAACACCAAATGAATTAAAACTAACAAATAAATTTAAACAAAATTTTAAAACTTCAATCACATTCGAACTCAACTTGAACTCAATAAGAAAAATACTTGCATAACCTTGAGCAACATCATGCTTAATTCTCAATTTAGGAGCTTCACTATTTCAAGAAACACTGAAACAAATTCAAGCATATGATAAATCGAAAGATTTTAGTAATCCAGTGGAGTAAATTTTTCTAAATTTCAAGAAGACTTCGTTTGGGACAATTTTTACTATTTCTTAAAACAGTTTTTTAATACAAAAATTAAATTTTTTGTACTAGAAAATGGCTTTAAAAAACAGTAAAAATTTTGTAGTAGAAAGCCACTTTAAAAAATAGGAAAAAAACCCATCCCAAACGAAACATTAGACTTCATTTGAAACAGCTTTTGCTACGAGTTTTCAAAATTTTCTTAAAAAGCAATAAGAAAGCTATCTTAAATCAAGCCTAAACTTCATTCTTAATGCACATTGTTCCCAATTCTAATAATAAATATGAATACATATTAATTTCATTGTTATATTTCACAACTTAAAAGCTATAAAACGCTTAATATTGATATTAGAACTTGGAAACAAAATTTGTTGACCCTAAGCACATTGTTAAGATGATTCAATTTAAAATGAAGTACCTTTATGTACAATATCATAGGTAGATTTCTTGCCACTGTCCTGAATTTGATCCTTCCACAGACAAAAGCCAAATGACACATTTTACACGCTTCCCTGTATCACCTCAGCCTCTCCTTTCTAAGCTTCTCCAGCTCCTTCGCCTTCTGCCACTGCTCCAATGAGACGCTTCGTTCACCTAAGCTCGCCGACAACAGCTGCGCCATGATGAGAACTCTACAAGCAAGTAGTAGAAATATAACTGAGTATTCAATTGCAAGAGGGGATGGAAAATGAATTGCAGAAGGAACCCAAAGAAACCTCTCGAGGTCTTTGTATCCCAAGCTTCGATCTTCTCGCATGGCTGCAACTATTTCATCTTCCAGCATCTGAAACAAAGCAAATTTGTTTGATCTCTGACATGTTAATTTGTAAGGAAAAATTGCTGCTTTAAGGGTTATTTGTATCAAAATTTCATAGCATTTATATTTCAAAATTGCATAGCAAAGTCTGATGTAATGATAAAATTGTGTAAAATGCAAAATTCTTTTTCAACTAAAAAAACACTTAAAAGAATTTTAGCTACACGGTCAAAAGAAAGATGCAAGCTTTGTCCTGTACCTGTTGCACTTGAGGGCCATTCGAGTAGTGAAGAGACTTAACTGTGGCAAGATACCACCTCCAGGCTTGCAATTCTTCGGTGCTTGCTTTCTTTACACGAACAAATGATTCAGGACGAAAAGGAAGAATCATATCAGCTGGTAATATATTGGATTTCCCCTCAGAGAAGATCAGCATCTGGATGTCAGCAGCCATTTCTATCTTGTAATATTCGAAGTCATATTGTACCTGTAATGTAAATATCAATATAAGAACAGAGATAGTATTCTGGTTTAACTCTGTTGGGAAGCAACTCATTTCAGAAGTTCAGAACTAAGCCATCGAAAATAGGAAGATGTAACGCATGCAAGTTGTGATCGAGCATTTGCAACAGAAAATTTGACAAATAAAAAACTTTGCCATGTTTGAGCAAAGTAGATAGGAAGAGCAATGGAACCGAGGAGAAGAGTTGCCTGAAGGGAAACAGAAATAAACCCATTTCATCAAGAAAATTCTAGCAATGAAGAACCAGTCCGACAGTACCCTGTTGGAGACATTTGAAGAGTTATATCAGATGTTGGTATCAAGACTGACATGCATGATTTGAAGGATAGATATAGATGACTCCATTCATTGGTTGCATGCTATAGAACAGGTTCTTGAGTATAAGGAGGTAACTAAAAAATGTATTGCTAAATTGATGGTTCTCTATGATGCACGGGCACAAACATAGCGACACGGATACGATATGACACAGACACGGGACACGACAATTATTAAAAATATAGGACACGGGTTGGAGATGGTATTATAATTTTTATATTTTTAAAAATAATGTATAGAAATTGAATAAATATAATATTTAAAATTTTTAGAAATAAAAATTCAGACGTCGATGTTGAGATGACGTTAGTCATTGTTGTGAAACGAAAGTCAAGACATGTTAAGATGAAATGAAAATAAGAATATTCTATGAACGGGGTATTGAGGGCGGACGATTGTTTTGATTTGATGAAGAGGAAATAAGAGTTTTAGATTTTATATTTTAAATAAATAAAATTTTTAAATACAAAAAAAAATATTTTTAAATTTTTTTATAAAATATTTAAGACACGCTTGTCATACATGCATGTCCAACTTGCATTTAATATTTTTTTAATCAGAAACATTTTCAATGTGTCCGAAATGTGTCAAAGGCGTGTTGTGTCGGATATGTATCAAATATTGCATCCCTCTTTGATGAGAATATGTCCCTTATTTTGGAAAAATTTAAAGAAGCCATGAAATCAACAAGACAAAAGCAATATAATAACATGGCAAAATGAAGAAAGAAGAACAGGGAAAATATTAACCGAATCATTACAATCAAGCAATTTCTTAAATCTTCATAACATTCAGCAAAAAGAGTCAATTGTTAGACTGATCTATTAGAAAGGTCCAACCGATCCACACGGAACCAGCTCAGGCGGAAGATTTCCACCTCTCATGTACGCCGCTCGAACCCCCGGGTCCAAGGGAGTTGCTTAGGAAGGATTTTTGTGGGAGTTATGAGGAAAATTTGAATATAGGGCTGTTTATAGATTTTCTTTTTGATTGTATGCATTAAATAATTTATTTTCCTAGGATTATGACATCTTGAATTTAGCTGAATTTGAGATTTCTTAGTTTTTTTTGGGCTCTAGTGGCATCTAGAGATTTGAGAGAGATAGATCCTCCTCTCGAATAGACGATCAATTGTATCTTGCTATTTTTCTTCCGTTAGTTTTATTTTTGTAATAAAAACTACTTTTTTCTGGTTTTGAATGGAATTTGGAATAGTTTTCTCGCTATTTTTTCAGCAATTGATAGGATTTATTTGAAATCTTCAAGTGTTTCCTATCCAATTAGTATCAGAGCAATTTTTGGGTTGAAATAGAAGTCTTCCTCGTTGAATTTTGTTGTGTTCCGTATCTGATCATGTTGTTTTTTGCTGAATGGAGGCCATAATTCGTGTCAAACTTGCGGCTTTTGCTATTGGATGTTATATCCAAGTTCCATGCAAGAAGAAAGGTAGAAATATTGGAAGGAGAGATCAGACAATTGAAAACTAAAATTTTATATCTCCGCACTCAACTTTCAGATATCAAAAGTCAAATTTTAGTCATCAACGAGAAGATGGACAAAAATTTTTCCAGCCTGGGGAAGATGTTAAAGAAGATGCTCGAGGGCTAATCCAAAACGACGTCGTCAAAGGCAAGGGAGCCTCCGGCAACCCAGGAAGCGGGTAAAACTCTAATCCAATAAAGCAAATGGATGATCAGGAGGTGGAGACTCAAAAAAGAAAAGAGAGAATGCCTACCCTAGAGCCTGTTTTTATAGAGGAGCCAAATAGAGGGGGTATGGGGAGAAGCTTGAGGAGGTGGAGCATGAACAAATGGGTGCTGCATTTGAGAGGAGAGGGGCAAAATTTGAAATGGAAAAGGGATAATTATGACCAAAGGAGGGCTAGATTTGAAAGTAGAGGGATTTATTATAACCAAGGGGTGCTGAATTTGAAAGGAGACTGTGGGAATTTAATGAAAGGTGTGGGTATGAGCATAGAATGGATGATTGGGACACTTGGAGTGAACTGCCCCATTAGGAAATGAGAAATTATGGAGGGTACGGAGGCCATTCAAGGAAACTAAAGATGTCAATCTTTGAGGGGGAGGAAGCGCATGGGTGGATCTACAAGGTAGAAAGATATTCCGTTGTCAATGGATTGACGAAGGAGGAGAGATTGACGACAACGGGCTTATGTTTGGAAGGGAAGATTTTGTCTTGGTAATAGTGGAGGGACATGCGACGACCCATACGAAGTTGGAGAGAGTTCAAGGATTATTTAGTAGAATGTTTCCAAACTAGCAGGGGAGGAGTCTTCTACAAGCAATTCTTCACCTTGACACAGGATGGTTCAGTGACAGCGTATCAAGAGAGATTTGAGTACCTTACTAGTCGATTGGACCGCCTTCCTGAGAAAGTGCTAGAGGGAAATTTCATGAAGGGACTTACACCAGAGATTCGGGTAACGATTAAAGTAATGAGGCCTCATGACTTCGGGAAGGCTATGGGCTAGCACAATTGGTGGTGGATCAGAGGCACCTGGAGAGAGAGAGAGAGAGAGAGAGAGAGAGAGAGAGAGAGAGAGAGATGGGAGGTAGTAGCTCAGGAGACCCAAACAGGAGGACCACCACCTTTCTAGCACCCAAGGAGCCGACACTGGGTACTCTTTGGGAGACTTCGAAGAAGAAGACTATGGGAGAAAGACCTGGGAACAACTTAAAAAAGCTCACAGAAACATAATTGTAGGAGAAAAGGGCAAAGGGGCTCTATTTCAGATGTGATAAGAGATATATGCCAGGGCACACATGTAAGGATCAAACTCTTCAAGTTCTTACCGTTTGTGATGAAAAGAGATGAAAAGAGAATGGAGGAGGGTATCGTCTTTTCACCTTGCGGACAAGGTCATCTTTTCACCACATGGGACCGACTCAAGCGGAACAGAGGAAGATTTCTGCCTCTCCTGTACGCCGCTCGAACCACCGGGTCCGAGTCCAAGGGAGCTATTTAGGAAGATTTTTTTAGGGAGTTACGAGGGAAATTTGAATGTAGGAGCTATTTAGAGATTTCCTTTTGGATTGTATGCAATAAATAGTTTGCTTTCCAAGGGTTAAGACATATTGAATTTGGCTGAATTTGAAATCTCTTAAATTTTTTTGGGCTCTAGCAGCATCAAGAGATTTAGGATAGATAGATCCTCCTCTCAAAAAGAGGATCAATTGTATCTTACTATTTTTCTTCCGTTAGTGATTTCTACAATAAAAACTACTACTTTTTTAGAGTTTGGAAGAATTTTATGTGGTTTTTTTTTTTAAATTGATAGGATTTATTTGAAATCTTCAAGTATTTTTGATCATCAACCTTGGAGGAATATTCTGTTATCCAAATAGCTTATGATTAGGGGTGTCAATTTCGGGTCACGGGTCGAACCCGGAACTGATTAACCAAATCATTACAATCAAGACAATTTCTTGAATCTTCATAACATTCAGCAAAAAGAGTCAATTATTAGACCGATCTATTGGACCGGTCCAACCGATCCACACGGGACCAGCTCAGGCGGAAGATTTCAACCTCTCATGTACGCCGCTCAAACCCCCGTGTCCAAGGGAGTTGTTTAGGAATGATTTTTGTGGGAGTTATGAGGAAAATTTAAATATAGGGTTGTTTATAGATTTTCTTTTTGATTGTATGCATTAAATAATTTATTTTCCTAAGATTATGGCATCTTGAATTTAGTTGAATTTGAGATCTCTTAGGTTTTTTAGGCTCTAACGGCATCTAGAGATTTGAGAGAGATAGATCCTCATCTCGAATAGAGGATCAATTGTATCTTGCTATTTTTCTTCCGTTAGTTTTATTTTTGCAATAAAAACTACTTATTTTTTGTTTTGAATGGAGTTCAGAAGAGTTTTCTCGCTATTTTTTCCGCAATTGATAGGATTTATTTGAAATCTTCAAGTGTTTCTTATCCAATTGGTATCAGAGCAATTTTTTGGGTTGAATTAGAAGTCTTCCTCGTTGAATTTTGTTGTGTTTCGTATTCGATCGTGTTGTTTTTTGCTGAATGGAGGCCATAATTCGTGTCAAACTTGCGGCTCTTGCTATTGGAGGTTAAATCCAAGTTCCATGCAAGAAGAAAGTTAGAAATATTGGAATGAGAGATCGGACGATTGAAAGCTAAAATTTTAGATCTCCACACTCAACTTTTAGATATAAAAAGACAAATTTAAGCCATTAACGAGAAGACGGACAAAAAATTTTCCAGCCTGGGGGAGATGTTAAAGAAGATGCTCGAGGGCTAATCCAAAACGATGTTGTCAAAGGCAAGGGAAGCCTCCGGCAACCCAGGAAGCGAGGAAAACTCTAATCCAATAAAGCAAAGGGATAATCAGGAGGTGGAGACTCAAAAAAGAAAATAGAGAATGCCTACCTTAGAGCCTGTTTTTATAGAGAAGCCAAATAGAGGGTATGGGGAGAAGCTTGAGGAGGTGGAGCATGAACAAATGGGTGCTGCATTTGAGAGGAGGGGCAAAATTTGGAAGGAAAAGGGATAATTATGACCAAAGGAGGACTAGATTTGAAAGTAGAGAGATTTATTATAACCAAGGGGCTCTGAATTTGAAAGAGACTGTGAGAATTTGATGAAAGGTGTGGGTATGAGCATAGAATGGATGATTGGAACACTTGGGGTGAACTGCCCCATTAGGGAATGAGAAATTGAGGGTATGAAGGCCATTCAAGGAAACTGAAGATTTCAATCTTTGAGGGGGAGGAAGCGCATGGGTGGATCTACAAGGTAGAAAAATACTACGTTGTCAATGGGTTGGAGGAGGAGAGATTGACGACAGCGGGCTTATGTTTGGAAGGGAAGGTTTTGTCTTGGTACTAGTGGAGGGACATGCAACGACCCATACGGAGTTGGAGAGAGTTTAAGGATTATTAAGTAAAATGTTTCCAAACTAGCATGGTAGGAGACTTCTACAAGCAGTTCTTCGCCTTGACACAGGATGGTTCAGTGACGGAGTATCAAGAGAGATTTCACTAAAAAGTTAATATGCCATTCTTTAACGTATTATTTGTGTATTATATTAAAAATCACTTTTAAATTTTATTTTTACTTTACACAACTTTCGGATTTTGAGGCTTACGCCTCAAAACGCTTTAAGGCTTATGCCTCACCTCACGAACTAAAAACATTTCAATACTCAATTGCACAATTTTAAACCTCGTTAAAAATGGTTCCACCATGAATTCGCCTGCAAGATATGTCAGTTCTCTTCAACCATAAAAAGTAGCCATTAAGCCTCTAATCGAGGCAGTGCAGCCCGTAATACCCAAAATTTCAGGTAAAAATACCAAAAAAAAAAAAAAATCCTAAATTAACTTGAAAAAAGAAACTTCTAAGAAAACCATCAAAAAATTATTTCAGTGTGATCTGCACGTCAATTCAAAAATTTGATAAATATCACTACATGTTAATTTGGAAGTGTGTGAGTTATCACATTAATTTGATTTTTTGCATTTTTCCCGAAGTTAAAGTTCAACTACTAACACTAATATATTATAATTAACAGTACTAATATATTAACTAATAGTATTCCACTACAAACATGACTAAGGCTTATATTAACTAATATATTAAGCTAAATCGTATTCCACTCTCCACTATGGGAGGCATGCAGCGGCTGTGATCAATTTATTTATGAAAATTGTAATGATTTTGTCACTAGGATGAAGGGCTCTGTTTTGAAATGGTGCTGTCTTCTTTTGGTTACAAGCTATTCCCAAATTTGTATGCATGTAGTTGGTGATTCTTCCATTTAGAGGCTAACTAAGATTGAAGTATTTGTCTTTTATTTTGTGTTTCATGTTTCCTTAGCTGGTGGAAACTGCCATGGGAAGCTTCTTGGGCTTCATTCATGATGACATGAAATCCCCATTGTTCTTCAGCATTTCTTAGGCTAACTTTCTTTTTTCATGGATTTTAGAAAATGTAATATAAAGTAAACATTTGGATCATACAAGTCTGAAATGCTATTGCATATGAGAACCTAGAAAGTAGAGTTCTTTTTATGAAAATGCAACTTACCATCACTAAGCCATATTTCGCTCAAAACCTGTATTTTACATGTAAATCAGGCAGACAAAAGGATAAATGAAGTAATACCGTTTGCCACTCCATCAAATTCTTTAATAAACGTGCATTCTCAACACCAACAGAATTGAGCACCCCTGCCTGCAAATGAGTCTCATCAATAGTCAAGTGAGTACCTTCTGCTAACTGTAGCACTCCAGTCACCAACCTGATATGAAGTTCAAATTAATAGCAGATTAATAATAATTAAGATAAAAGTCCCAACAATATCAGCAACAGAGACGGGTGAGCACCTTCCCGACTGGTTATCTTTCCTAGGTTGAAGCACAGCGTTGTTGAGATACTCCACGGAGAGGGGAATTACTTTGGAAAAAGGAAAAAGTTCCATAATTATATCGTTAAGTTGATTTCCAAAAACTGATGCACTTTCTCTATTAAAACCAGTCAGGTTAAGTGACAGCTTCCCTACTGCAATCACATCCATTGTATGGCGTACCTACTCAAAGGATGAAATAATATATCAAAACAGGAGATAGGAAAAATTGTGGTGAATGTGTGAAAATAAACGTAAACAATCTCACTGAATGCAAATAAACAACGAAACCTAATAATTTTTCTGTTGTTATGCTGGTATGTGTTGGTAACAAATATCCAAAGGTTATTGCAGCAATTAATTAAAAATGGAAGATGAAGCAACACACACTTGATGTGAAACTAAGGCTTCGTTCTGTTCTTCCTCGCCTTTTGTAAAAGGTAGTTTTAGAAATATTGGATAAGGGAGTGAAATTTTTTAAAGAGAGCAAATATCAAAAAGCTTCTCAAAACAGTAGAAATTTGAAGTTCCCTAAAAACATTTCTATAGAAATGCCACATTCAAACAGCGACCAAAAAAATAACTTCGCCGTTTCTAAACAGAAAAGGTAAAAAAAAAAACGCCGAAACAAACAAGGCCTAAAGCAATTGCAAAAACTAGAGGGGAAAAAGGACTAATTGTTTAAGTATATACCAAGTATCCTTAAATTTCTCATGGTATCTTCAGTTTTAATGTTTAATAAAAATAAAATTAGCGAAGAACAACGAGAACTTCAGCTGTGGAAATGTCAAAGCACAACAAACTTTAAAGTTGCAACTGATGGGATATTTGTGTGTTTACTCTGTGGAAATGTCAGCTAAAAAATCGATTTAAGCGTGCATATTAAAATTGCTTGGGCAGGAAAGAAGATCCATAAATCACTCATCCAAGGAAACACCTCAAATCCGTGTATGGCAAAAGAAGGAAGCTTCGTATCACTCAAGTGTAGATTGACACTAATATAAATGAATTTAGTTTAATTGGTGTCCTGATATTTGCGAGTCATAATTTACTTTGTGATTTTTATCAATTCCATTATCTAGTTGTATGAGGATGCGCCGTCGACAGGCTTAAGTAACTATTTTGTCATTTACTTCTAATGCATTTTCAATAAGAATAAGTATCATAGAAAGGAATTTTTGTCTACATATAAGAGACCTACACAAGGCAAGCCACTCCATTGTTAGTCTTTGCTAATTTGATGCAGAATTAGTATGCAGCATGTTTAGCCAAAGAAAAAGGGAAGCAATCTCTCTCTCTCACTCACACACACACACAGCATACTACAAGGAAAAAAAAACATTCAGTTTCGTACCCTTGATAAGAGATGCAGCAATAAGAACTGTGCTGCTACTGTATCATTGCCAAGAAGTGCTGAAAGATGCACAAGCAATGATTCTCGGATATCGCTCATCACGTTAGGAAGTGGCTGTATGCACATTACTAAGAGAAATCAGAAACAAGACAAATATTTAACAGGAAATAAAATTTTGGATAGCAACTCTCAGCTGAAACTATACTCAAGGAGAAATAGAAATATCAACATTTACCTGCAGTGCAAGCGAACCAGAGAGAAAATCTTGAACAGCCAGCTTTCTGGATACTAAACAATGAAGACGTGGTACCTGGTTGAACATTATATATGACAGAATTTTAGCTGAAATAGAGATAGGAAGCAATGCTGACTGCTATATACACTTATTAGAAAGTTTGGCATAATATTATGGAATCCATCTACAATATACTAGTTTTCATATGTAAGAACAATGGAACCAAAAGATTGGTTTGATAAGAAGAAGAAGAATTAAACATCTAAAGTAGATCAAGACTGCAGCAAACCATGGAGTCCACACTCAGAACACAAGTAGAATAAATGGATTGCCTTCAACACCTCCCTACCTGGGGCAGTCCATTTGTTCCCCTACCACTGGCTTTTCCTTCATGTTGATCTGACAATGATGGCCCTACCCTTGCTCGTAATGGCCTCCTCCCAACCCCAACAGTGGCAAGAAGCACTGCCCTTTTTTTTTTGCTCCTTCTGATGAGTAGCCTCCATGGATCTTGGCGGAAGTTGTTCCCTCAACGATTGACATCAAGGTGATTACTACTAGTGGTGACCTCGTGGAGAGGCACAGCACATGAGCCTTGCTCCATTTCTAGTGCTTCTCAAGGTGTTGGCTTTACCCGCGCTTGAGCAAGTTCTTTATGCAGGTGATCCAAGAACAGACTTTGCCCTCTTGTAATCACCCATCTCTACAACTAACCGAGCTCCATTTTTCTTACTGAAAAATCAATGTTAACTTTATCTTGTTCTTTTCAAGATAAACCTGCTCTTATCATTCATCAGCTAACAATCAATAAACTTGATCAACCAAATCATTCTTTGATTGCTAAGTTTATGTATAGCTCCCCAACCTTAAGTCTATCAAAAGTTGCCAAGAGAATAACAATCTAAGTGGGAATTTTACTAACTCATTACTTAACTTGAGACATGTTCTCCTCAAACTCTCAATTATAAAAGATAATTCTGATTTGTTCATCAGCAAACCCATCCATATAGCAAATTTCCTATGAGAATGTTAAAAGGGTGGCAAAGTTTGACTTACCCACCATATCACCTGTTGTGCTGGTCTGGATAGAATTTCCCCAACTTTAAGGTACATCTCTTCAGCAAAAAGATATTGTTTTCCATGGGCTTGATTTTTGGCAACCCATTGCAGATTGATGTTCCAATAACATCATTGTCGTATTCCTTTATTACTATGGTGTTGGTGGAAATTGATATTTTTGAAGTTTTTTTAAGATATAATCGGAATTAACATGGAGAAAGTGGCTACTAGCAGAACAAGGTTTTTAAAGGGGTATCATTCAATTATAATCTTTATCATCTTTTAGACCACAACATTCTTCCTTGTAGAAAAGTAACTTAATCTTAAATATATTGGTACCTTTAGATGTTCAAGTGCAAGTTAATCTTAATGGATTTTCTCCTTAAATATACGTGCAAGTTGATCCACTCTTAAACTTTGCTCAAACAATAACAGAAACCACCATAAATCCATAGGATTCACAAACATGAATCACTCAATCTAGCCTAACCATTGGCTCGAATATCACTGATTAAGGAATATATATATAGAACCAAAGAGGAATCAAAGTAAAAGTTGATTCAAACACTTTAGTGGTCAAATACATATTCAACGCAAAAAACTGAAGCCTATTAATAAATGTCAATCATTCAATTACTCGGATTCCTTAACATTTACTCTCCCATCTACATGCAAATCAAAACAGCTTTTGGGTGGCCCAGCCAATGTATCTCCACATCAAATTTTAGCTAAGAGGATATTTTATCTAAATATAACTCTTTCCCTGACATTTTCCAAATAAAATCACTCTTTTTACACTTATTATATGGAAACACCAAAATCAGTGTTCCTTGATATAGCTCAATGCAGTGTAATGTGAATCCATTTTTCACTTTGCATTAGCATAATATGCACTGATATAACAAAAACAAAGGAAAAAAAAAAGTTATCAAAATGAGATTTATGCTCACTGTTGACCACAACACATCAAAATAAAGACAAGGAAATATAAAAATTTCCATGTGTAGTTTTTGAATCAATAAGAGAATAGAAACTAATCCATTTCAACAAACAAAAAGCTAAAACTGAAGCACAAAAGACCGACCTTATTCGGAGGGAGCTGATTTGACACATCTTCCATGAGGTCAAATGAAGAATCATCAGTGCTACTCATATGAACAAGTTCGGGATCAAACGTGTAAATGCCTATAAACTCGAACACATCATTCAATTTCAAATGACTCTCCGGCAAGTCATATGCCTGCACAAATGCAATTCTAGGTAATAATCAAATGAAATTAGTAATAATCTAATGAAATCAAAGGTAGAAGTTGTAACTTGAACACCTCAATCAAAATGACTCTAGTCTATAGCATGTTATAAGATGGTACAAATGAAATCATAGCTAATTATTTCATGGAAGTGACAGAATCAGAGTCAAACGGTTAGGTTATACAGGGAGGAAACTCAAATAAAATGAAGTAAATATGACTCACCTTAACTAAACATGAAAAGGAACTTTCTCCAAGATTGTTCCTGTTCTCGAGCATACCACCCTGCAAAACTGCTTCTCCCACTAATGACTGGCATGACTGAAAAATATGTTCATCCTCCCTCTGCAGAAAAGTTATTACGAGTTATCAATTTTTTGGTGACTTGGTTCCTAAAGAAAAGAGTTACAACTCATGCCTGCATATGGTTACAAATAATAAATCATAATTGACCAATGAAGTCAGCCATTGAAACCAAATTTCATTAAACCCAAGAACGAAATAATCATAGCAGTAACTGTGAAACGCAATTTATAACAGCTCAAACAATGAAGACTAATCCAAATTTACGTGGAAAATTATAAAAAAAAACTGCATGATTGCCAGACACAAAAAACATCACAGATCACAAGATGGAAATACTAAGATATTTGCCTTTTATCCTAAAACTGAACAAAATGCTAAAAAGGTTTAGCTTTTCCATGGCTACATTAATAATTTTGATGAAGCAACTACCTGCTTCTTGGAGCATGAAGAGTCCATCTCATCCAGTACCTGCCATATATTGTACTTGTTAAAGTAGAAACCAAAAAACCAGAAGTAGATATCTGAAAGGGTAGAGAATCACATTCAGTTCCATGGCATCATGGCTTGCATCTCTCATACGTTTTTCCCCATGTTGGGAAGCATCATCTTTATCATAGCTGTTAAGAACAACCTGAGGTGCAGCATCCAAAATCCATGAATTTTGTCCTGGAACCTAGGAGCAAGTTGCAAAACAAATATTAATTAATTAATTTTTCATTAGTGTTATCCATTAAGTTGTTATACAAACTCAACAAAAAACCAACAACTAAAATTTTTGGAAACTGAAGAATTAACTTAAGATCAATAAGGGAGATAGATTTAGAGATAAACAGAGGAGAGAAATTTTAAAAGTATACATATAATTTTTATTTTCTATGATAAATTTAGCTCACCTCTAAAAGTTTTTGGAGGGCTCTTCTAGACTAATAAAGCAGTCCCGACAATGTGACCAAAATACCGTTAGTTTTAGACTATACCGTGTTTTTTTTTAGGAGAAATGCAACCATGCATTAAAAGAGGAAAAAACAGTAAAAAGATTACAACCTAGGTAAAATCATCTAGCCAATTGAAATCTTCCTTCAAAATGAACAAGAATAAAGGATGAATTTCAATACTAGACTATACCGTGTTAGTGCACGGCAACAATATTATTATCGGTTACTCTACTGATTATTCACTTTAAAAAACACACAAAATTAAGACAGCAGCACATTCAGGATATTTTTTATCCAAAACAACTTTAAACAATTATTCTTATTAAGAATATGGAAAAACATTCTTTAAAGGGAAAATTTGCACCTTGTAGAGAAAGTTCTCAAGTTAAAAGTTTTTTTTTTTTAATGTATGCCTTGTTGGACGAATATTTTGTTATTATGCATCGGGTGAGTTCAGAAAAAATTTTTAAGGCATTCAATTATGCAGGATCGAGTAACCAACCTACTTCATCAATCATCATTCTTTTTAATAGCTATGTTTTTTTAGTTTTAGGCTGATAAATTTTGTATTATTTTTGATATTTTTTTATTTTAGAATTCAGCCATTACTAAAACAGCAAAATCTTTAAAAAAACAAGTTAAAAAATTTGCCATAAAAAATTTACACATAAAATGAAATTAAAAAAATAATTGGTCACCACTCAATGTGCAATTTTAATTTTCTTGCCACATAATGAGACACCAAAACAAAGATAACATCAATAAACCATGAGTCACTAAAGATACATCTACAATATTTCTTCTAGTCTAAGGCACGATACACTACAGTATGCTCGACATTTTGAACTTATACAACTTTCACATACAGTACTAATATATGTTTGCTTGCCTCTGCTAAAATTATTTTGCATATCTCATCATCAATAGTAAGTCTTTTATCTTATGAAAAAAGGGCTTCTTAACTTCAAGCCTATTTAAGAAAATTTTCTTATAGTTTGATGAAGGTTGAGTTTCCCATCCCACTTTTTCTTGCTAGAATTTTTTAGCTATATAAAAAATTGCTAGTAAGATTAGGAAGCCCTTAACAATGGAAAACAATAATTGATTAATTGAAAATCTTGATATATCATATTTTAGCCCTCAAACTACTCAACACTTAGGGACTTCTAATATAGTGTCTGCAAAACTTGTACAAGGATGATGTAAAATCCTAGACACCCTCAATTCTCCTTGAAAACAACAACATCAATCAAACTTCTTTTTCATTCATTTAAGCAAATTTATTATTTCAAATGTAAAATATTATATTTTAAAATAATTAAAAAGTATACATTATTCATTACACTTCAATAAACATGTAGTTTCCCATTGAACATAGAATGTATCATATACTGCATACAAATTTATTAGTATAGTTACAAGTGGGATAAAGCCGTAAAGGCATAGAATGTATGCATGTACCTAATAACATTGTTTGCATATTAAGAAAGAGCTTACATGTCACTGGTATTTAGTTCTTAACGTACTTATTTTCCTTTATTTGGATGAAATGGTATGCCTATTTTGAAGAGCACAACTACGACTATTGTCAAATGTATCTTGTGCTTCTTTTCCTTGTCATCATTAGCGCAAAAAACTAACTTTTATATCTTATGCTTATATTATAATTTCAGAAACTTGATATTCATAGCCAAATGAAATGATGTTTCTAGCTGAAACTGAAATTGGAACTGCTGAAACAGAAAATTTCCTATGAGACACAAAACCATAACCACAAAACTAAAAGAACAGGAATATTCAGAGGATAATTCGGCAGGTTTTCAGCAAGAGAATAAAGATCGCATAATACGTACAGGAACACAAACAAAAAGCCGGCGCTCCCACAGAAAAGATTGGCATGATGAAGGAATCGGGCGGCAGGCTACATCAGTAAACTTGTTCGTCCTCCAAGTTGAACCATCCTTTATAGAATAGCATATTTTTTAGTAGAAATAAATTGCTATCCAAAAAGAAAAGTTGAAATTTTGAAAATAAGGATCATGCCTTGAAAGCCCCGATGTAGAGTTCGTTCCCGAGCATATCTTGCACCATCCCCCTGAAGCGTACCAGAGTGTTGGGCTTAATCCAAGGAAGACTCGATTTATTAAGAATCGGAACCTGGCTCGATTTCACAAAAACGAAAACGAATTATTCGAGCAGCAAAAAGGCAGACGAAAAGGTTCCAGCTTTCATCTAAAACTAATACCTTGCAAATATCAATTGAATCAAACAAAAATAAGGTTCGAATTCAGTTTGCGACAAACAATTGTAGATACCTATCAGGCAAATAGATGAAAAACAAATAAAGATTTTCAAACAATTAGCGATAAATTTAGGTTTTAATAGTACCTTTGAAAGGCCGTCTTCTTCAAAAAGGAACATGCGGAAAAGATCAACCGCGCCCCAATCCTTGCCACATAGGGCCGCAACGGAATCGGCGTCCTGCGACGCCGCCACCGCCTTCTCGAACGTCAGCCGCACTGCACCATGCGGGTTCGCGACGCAGTCGTAGGGCAGCCCAACCATCCTCTCTCTCTCTCTCTCTCTCTCTCTCTCTCTCTCTCTCTCTCTCTCTCTCTCTCTCCCGCTCCTGCTCGTTCTGTTATGGCAGCGGGAGAGGTAAATTAGCGCTGTTCCCGCCAAAAATATAAAGCCATGTGGTGGGAGGAATGCTTTTCCCGCCAAAAAAACAGGGGGTGAGAGCTACTGCTGCCATCTGCGGAACGGTCCATCGCGAAAAGAAAAGTTTACATTCATTGTAGTGGTTAGCGGCAAATTATTGCATCCAGGCCGGGAATTTTTATTGCCTCAGGTTATCTGATTAGAGATACATCAGTTAGCCTATAATATATCGTCACGTGCTCTTTCTTTTTACCCCGCGGCCCGACGACCCAACCCGAAACAAATATGCGCGGTATTTGCTCGATATTGCTAGGTACTACTCGGTATACTCGGTATTTGCTCCCTATTTGCTCGGCACTTGCTCAGAAAAGGAAGAAATGGCAGCCACCCTCAACCCTTCTTCCTCCAAGCTCTGTCCGTCTCTTCTCCCTCCCATCAACCAAGCTTCACGTAAACCACTGTAATGCTTTGCTTCGTCTTCCAGCACCCGTCCATCTTCTCATCCCGCCTCTTCAGTGCTCCGTTCAAATCCACGCAGCCACCGCCTCCAATTCCTCACAATCTGTCAACAACACCTCCAGCCTTCCCTTCGTCAGCCAGCCCATACGCCAAACACCTCTGTCCGACCCTGCCTCACGCAAACCAGAAGCCTTTCGCCATCTCTACTTCACACAAATCCCAATCGATAGTCGTTCCTCCTGTTCGCAAGCTGGGATCCATCCGACAATCATCATTGTGAAGGTTTATCTGCTCAATAGACTTCAGCCATTAGAAGATCGGCTCAGACTCTTTCACCCATACCTTCAACCGAGCAAACATCAGACTTCCTTCTAGAGCCGAAATCTTTCACGCCTCTGTTTCTTCCTCACGACCATGACCCAAACAAAAACTACAGCTCACGCCTTCACCCGTCCCTTTCCTTTTAAGCTTTGCTTCACAAAGTTGCTTACCGAGCCTCCTATTCATACCCAGCCGAAATCCTTTGCACGTGAAATTCTGTCAGAAATTCCTGCTTGTCATTTTTTTTCTCATTCACGTGAACCAAAAAAATATTCAACAAGCCATTTCCTATAATCAAATATTGCTCAGCCCACTCCAAATCCTCCCAGACAGCACGCTCAAAATATCCAGCAGCTCATTTCCTAAATTTCAGCCCACTCTAACCCTTTCCAGCCCACTAAGCCTCAATCAACCTCTCAAACAGCCCAAAACTTCAGCCCACAATCGTAAGTGGCTCACTTCAGAACTCCACTCCTCCATTAGACCAGCCCAAATCCCACACATCTTTCTATACTTTTGAGTAAGTTCTTTGCTTCATCTCATTCAGCTATTTTTGTGACTTTGTCATTAGTTTGAGTGCATTGATTACTTATTGTGGCTAATTTTCCCACTATCCATAATAGTTAATGCCACCAATTATTATGATTGTTGTCGATTTTATATGTATATATGCGTGCGTGTTCACTTATTTAAATATATGCATATAATTTAAAAAAATAGAAAAAAAAAAAGAGATTTTAAAAAAAATGAAAAGAAAAAAAACGAAAGGGAAAATGAAAAGAGAATATATATATATATATATATATA
>NW_021379772.1:1287240-1297588 GCF_001605985.2 Dendrobium catenatum | reverse complement strand
TAAAATTTCTTACCAAAATCTCTACCAAGTTCCTTTTCCAAGTTCCTTCGAGGAGATAAGATGAAGCTTTCTATCTTTGATGTTCCCATGGAAAAGGAACTTGGTAGAGATTTTGGTAAGAAATTTTACACAACAAGACTTGATTCTTTATCTCTCCTCTTCCATGGAAATTGTGCCTTTTTTCATCCACAATGTTGCTTATAATTGTTGCCTTTGGGAAAAGAAGCACAATCCAAGGATTACGACTCTCATCATATCTAATTACTCTAATGCTTTATCTTTCTCATGGCACACACAACTCTGACACAGAAGGCATTCATTTTGGTTTTCTATTTATGAATGGTTGGCCCTCAAGCGGGTCTTGAATATTGTAGATGCTTTGATCAAACAAAATATATAGATTAACCCCTTATGTGGTCTTCGTATGGCTTTTCCTGAAGTGTTATTTATCTTTTTATTTTTTTTAATGTCTTTGCAACCTTATGCATATGCTCTCATCCTTCATGCGGCAGACTAACATTAGAGAAGTGTTGGATTTTATTGAGGGTGGCAGTTCCTTACATGTTGATGTTAAGAGCGATTTTTTTCTTATGCTTTTCTATATGGTTTACCATCTTTGGAGGGAGAGTAATGCAAGGAAATACGGATATCAAATTAAAAGACACTTCTATTATTTGGAAAGTTAAATGTGACGCAACCCTTTAAGTTTTCAAAATGTAAAATTTTGGTTGTTTAACAAAACTTCTTAAGCTAATTTGAGTAGTTGGAGACTTTTGATGCTATGATTTTCTTTGTTTTATTCGTGCTCTCGATGATAATGCTCAGCTATTTTTGGCCCCTCCATTCGCACCTTGGATTGTCTCTACTTCTTCAGCTCAAGCAACCGGGTGTTTCTGCTGACAAGTGCTGCTCTCTAAATTATTCCATGATATTTTTTGGATACCGTCTACATCCAGATATGTTCAATCCCTTTTTATTTTTCTAGTATCTTAGCATCACCCAATTTTTTTGGATACTTGGTTGTACTTTCTTAATTTCTTTTGTAAATGTCTAAATGAGCATTGCTAGTTTTTTTGTAACAGCTCTTATATGTATTCTACTCAGTGGAGTAGCCATGGGTCTCATACTTTCTTTGTAATTTTGTTATTCATTGTAATGAAAATGGGCTAGGCCCTAAATTTTTCCCAAAAAAAGAAAAAGAATTTAAAGTGAATATTACTTATAAGAACAAAAAAATTATAAAAAAAACAATTAAATTTATTTAAGATTAGTGCATATTACATTAATTTTAAAATAAATTTAATAATTTTAAAGCCTATTTTAATATAAATTTTATCATAATATTCTGATATATTTTCTTTTCTGTATAAAGAATTAGGATGATTTGGATTTCAATTTGCATAGAGTATGAATAATGTTTTGGAATATGAACTTGTTGGAAGCAAATCAACAGGAAAAATCATGTCCAAATATTGTGATGGAAATTGCGTAATGCTTCCTTTGGGGTCGTTTTCTTAATGTTTTCTTAAGCTGCTGTAAGAAAAGTAATTTTTATAAGCTGTTGTAGAAGGCAATTTTTCAGCGCACAATTTTTTGGAAAAAAATAGTGTCCATATAGAAATTATGATTACGATCTGAAAAATAAAGGAACAAAAAAACTGTCATAAACAAAGCCTAAATCTAATTATATTGTTTATATTGAAAAAAATAGCTTATTTAGGTTTATGTTTGGGACAGCTTTCAAGAAATTTTTGTAATAGAATTTTTTTTTTTAGAAAGTAATAAAAAAACTATCTCAAATGAATTAAATCTTAATATATTGGAGATAATAAGATTTATTTCGCCTGGGTGTGCGCGCGCGCGTGTGTGTATATATATATAGAGTCAATTTAGTTGAAGCAAACGGGATGTCTTTTTAGGGGTAAGCATTATATATTAGTTCTCTTGTTTTTTTATTCATTTAAATGAGATTATTTTGTTAAGCATTTAGTTGTAATTTTATTTTTATTTTTTTCTGCTAAAGTAGATTCTATATCCAATTGTATCAATTGAAAGCTAAAAAATAAATTGCTCTTAACACAGAAGTACAATAAATAAAAAAATAACTATACCCAGAGATGCTTAGCTTAGTTAGTGTGAGCGAGCACGGTTAGTTACTGCCATAGTACTGTACCCGGCTGACCTACCGGGCCACCCATAGTACTGTACCCACAGCTGACGCTTTGGGGCCCCCACTGAAGGGACAACTGCCTCTCACGAGAATCGAACTCGAGATGGGGAGTTTCCAACTGAGCATGCCCACCAACCAAACTAAGCATGGGTGGGTAGCTTCTTCTCTACTTAGCACTTTGTGTTAGCCTAAAATTAAAACTTGTCATTCTTGATGTCTCTCTATTATCAAACTAAGATCATTTAATGCATTCCTTCCTATTTTGAATCCCTTGCCTGATTCTTTCTTGCAATAAAAAAACGAACATATCTCATACTTTTGCAGTTTTCTAATGATGAAAGTTTGTCCTCTGAATTGAGTTCTTTGGCTTTTTTCTTTCTTCAAAGATTTTCCTATAAAAAATCTTCTTCCTTTGTTTGAAAATTCTGTACTTATGACATTTATAACATTCTATCCCTTCTTCCACTCAGAAATATTTCCGCCATGAAAGTATCTTTTACCTATATCCAGCGTTAGACCTTGCATTTTGACGGGGAGACGAAACAAAAATCCTACTATAAATTTCTTCTTTCTTCGCAGGATTAAATTCCAATATATAAAAATAATCAGAAGGCAAGCAGGACTCCCATTTTTCTAGCAGATCACAAAGTTCTCCCAACACAAGCTGCCAAGTTCTTGTTCTGTTTCCTGCTCATGGCCCATGTTGTCACATGATACCCTCAACAGCATTGTATATAATATTATAAAGAAGTGGCCGGTTTATCTGACTGGGAAGCAAGCTTGTAGAGAATCAGTGGAAGGAAACATTTCATCTAGATTTCACTGAGATTTCTATTATGATGATGCACATATCATTAAAATTAATTAAAACTATGTAAATTATTAAATTATATATATATATATCCAACAAAGAAAATAGCATACAAATAAGTCCAACAAAGAACAAAGCAACAATTACAAAACTAAAATAGCAAAGAAAAGGCAACAGACATTAAGAATGATACAAGCCAGTCGGGCTCAGTTAATGGCAATAGGCTTTCTTCCAACCACTTAGAAGGAGAGCAGGGACCATCCAGATCGAGGAGGAGCACAGATGAAGCACAACCTCACTTCCCAAATAAAGGCCACCAAACAGAATAAAAAAGACGTACCACCAGTGGTTGCCAACAAGCCACATCCTACCAGAGGTGGTGAACAACATATATTTGCATATCATGAAATATGATATAGGCCGAAGGAATAACAAATAAATAAATAAAATGACATTCAACATTGCCTATTCATTAAAATTTTCAGTCAAATTAATTCAACCGCTCGTGACTTAAAAATTTAGGAGTTCGGAGATTACGTTTTGTACTTCTACTTTTTTTTAAAATCCTATTTTTAATCGGACAAATTCGATTAAATTTTCATGATCATATTGGGGAGTCTGTAGGCTTAAATGCCATTTACAATATATATTTTTAAATCTTCCATTTTCATATATTTTAGTAAGAAATAAATACATAAATTTTTGGGAGGATAAGCTGCACTAACTGTCAATGATTAATTAGGTACCACTTGGAGAGGTCACTTGTACATATAATATTCTCAGGCTCCTTACCCTTTCTTCCTTCCACTCAATTCTAATCCATTTTTCCTTAAAGGAAATAAATTTATCTCCTTTATAGGGAGGTTAAGGAGAATGTTCAAAAGGAAGCAGTTGGTGGCCTTGAAAAGGAAAAATTATTAGGTCCGGACGCCTGACGTAGCTCTACATTCGGACGCTAATAATATGTCGCCACGTGCTCTTTCTCTTTACCGCGCGGCCCGATGACTCGGACCCGACATTGCTATGTATCGGCTGATTTGTGTATTGTTAGGTATTGCTAGGTATTGCTCGGTATTGGTCGGAAATAATGATAAATACCATTCTGTTAAGTCCAATACCTAGCAATACCTAGCAATACCGAGCATTACCTAGCAATACCCCGGTTTTTCTAGGTATTGCTCAGTATTGCTAGGTATTGGTCTTGAAAAAGTGATATTTATCATTATTGTCAAGCAATACCTAGAAATACCGAGCAATACCTAGCAATTCGCAAACTGAGCAATACCGAGTTCAGGTTTGAGTCGGGTCGTCAGCCCGCGCGGTAAAAAGTAAGAGCACGTGGAGACATATTATTGGCGTCCGGATGTAGAGCTACGTCAGGTGTCCGGACCTAATAATTTTTCAAAAGAAAAGTCCTTTGCCATCTCTAGATCTGTTGTTCTGTGAAGTCAAGGCAGAGACTCAGCAGACATCAGCATTATCTCATCTATTTCTTACTATATGCAAAAAAAAATCACAAATTTAGAAGCATTCTATACCATGGGATGAAGATAGGCATAAAATATGTTATGTGCCTTTATTTTTAAAAGTTCATAAGATAGATATTTAATTTCATGATTAATTTGATTTGATTTAGGCTTCAGTTATGATGGCTTTTTTATTGATTCTAAAAATATATTTTTAGTTTAAAAATTAAAATTTTTATATTAGAAAGTTGTTTTAAGAAGCAGTAAAAAAGCCGTCCCAAACGAAGCATTGGTTGGAAAAATAATAGATCGAATATATGTATAATAGGGTCGGGATGATTTGACAAAATTTATTTGAGTATAGGCTTAAAAAATATTTAATTTATTTTGAGATTAGTGCAATATAATTTTCATATGCAACAACAATAAAATTAAGGGAGATTTACATACATATCACTTAATACTATTCTATTTACATATTTAACACCTAAAACTTTAATATTACATACATACCACCCATAGTTCATTTTCATATCAAATATGAGCATGGGCGGATCCCCATACAAGTGAGGGGGGGGCAAATGCCCACCCTTAATTTTTTTTTTTTAATTTTAGAGGGTATTTTTTGGAACATTTTGGATATTTTGGGTATTTTGCCCCCTCTTAAAAAAATTTTTTGCCCTAATTTTATCAATCATAATCATTTTTGCCCATCCCCTACCAAAAATTTTTTTTTTATAAATTGTATCTATAGAATACTACATTAGATAAATATAAAAAATATATATATATGAAAATTATGTTACTGAGTATTTTTTAATTTTTATCTTCCTTTTAAGAGACCATAGGAAATAGGGACCACTTACCTTATCCACACCCACAAAAGCCAACAAGCCACGTGCTCTCCGCCGAATTCTCTGTGCAGCTTTGAAAAAAAAAAAATTGTGTGCTATTTCCCCAAAAAAAAAAAAAATTGTGTGCGGAGATTCTAATTTATTTATCATAATGCCAAATTTAAAATCCTGATTAAAAATTAATAAATTATAAAACCACGCTACCAATCTAAATATTTCGTAGAGATATTTATGATTATTATTATTATTATTATGTTGAGGGTTAAAGTTAGAATGTCAGGAAAAATACCTTCAAAATTTTAAAAATAACTTAAAAAAAATCATTTTTTTTAATTTTATGATTATCTTCATTTTTCTTATAAATTTTGAAATAAATATATAATATTTAATTTAAAGAACTATATATTTTGATTTTTAAACTATTATAAAGGGGAATAAGATAAAAATCTTTCATAGCACTTAATTTAGGATTTAGTGATAGTTTTAACTGGTGTAAAATTTAAAATAGCTGCCAGACCGCCGTAGTTATTGTTCAATATAAAGCATTTGCGCAACGTGAGCGTGGGGATGAATCCAGGATCAATGAGAGAAAACACTGAACTAGATAGGGCACGATTTAACTCTCGTGGAAGAGGGTTGTGTATAGGAGAGTATAGCGGCCGTTTAAACCGTTTCTATTAAAGACTGTTTGAACTGCTATTACTACATGCGATTTAAACTGTCGCCAAAAAATCGCTACAGCAACGAACATCATTTTTTCGAACCACTTCTTAGCTTGTGCTCGAGCACGAGTAATTTACCATGCTCAAGTTCAATTCAAAGTCCAAGTCAATTTCCTTATCTTCTTTAATTAGATGAGCCACACTATGTAAACACCATTAGGATCAGTGCACGAAGATTAGTGGTGCATTTGGATGAACAATTATGATAAAAATCTTCATTCTATTTTAAAATAAGTAGAATATAAACTTTTATATGTCACGCTCATCTCATATCATCGTAAAAAAAAAAAAGAATTATAAAAAATTCCAAGCTAATTTTTTTCCGTTGAAAAAAATACCATGAAAACCAAAGCCCACCGACCGCAAGCAATTTGATTGGTGAGTAGCTTTGCGGAGTCCTTCATGGCTGAAGTCACTCGATCTACTTATTCGTGCGAAAGCATTTAATAAGCTACCCTACTTATTAAATAACCTATAAATTTGACTTCAACATTAATAAAAATTTTTAGTTCAAACCAAATTGAAGTTAAAGCTCCATTTAAGACGGTTTTCTTACTATTTTTAAAATAATTTTTAAATATAAAATTTTAATTTTTATACTAAAAAGATGGTGCAAGATGAAGTAAAAAAGCCTTCCCAAACAAAACATAAGACTTCATTAGCGATAGCTTTCTTTCTACTTTTTAAAATATCTTTTTAGTATGCAAAATTTTAAACTCAAACTTTTTGTGATAAAAAATTGCTTTAGAAAGAAATAAGAAAGATATCACAAACAATGCCTAAAGTTTTGTTTGGGGTGACTTTTTTATTACTTCTTAAAATAGAGTTTTTATACTTAAATGATGTAAAAAAAGTCATCCCAAACAACGGAGCCTAAGGCTTCATATGAGATAGCTTTCTTACACCTTAAAACAATTTTGTTGTTAAGAAATTAGAAAATTGTTTTAAGAAACAGTAAGAAAGTTGTCTGTAACAAAACCTAAATCTGATGAGTTAAATCTTAAATCAAAATCTTAGCATGCTTGATACATACAAATTATGTAACTCCTTTTGATTTGTTGGTTGGATGCTCTGTCTTACCAATCAAAATATTTTGAAATCAAAGTTTATATATCCTGATATTGTATAAATTTGATTTAAATGATCTAAATATTCAACAGAAAAAAAAAAACATACAAACAACCCCACCCATGTCCGAACAATTATTACGTCCTCCGATCGGACGCAGAGGAACGTCCGGTCAGAGGCCAAATCCCGTCAAAAAATGAGTTGTACCGAGCAAATACCGAGCAATACCAAACAATAACGAGGAATACCATCATTTGCAGACCCAATACCGAATTATATCGAGCTAAATCTAGAAATACCGAGTTATACAAAAGTTGTACCGAGTTTTTCCTAGAAAAACTCAGTACAACTCGGTATTTCTCGGTACAGCTTAGTATAACTCGGTATTGGTCTTCGAAGAGCGGTATTTCTCGTTAATATCAAATAATACCTAGTTGTACCAAGCAAATACCGAGTTTTTTGGCGGGATTTTGCCTCCAACCGGACATTCCCCTAAGTTAAAGCTCTATTAAAACATAACTACCCACACATGCCATACATGTCTACATAATCCCCATAGAGGCTATCGGTGTTTGACACGTAGGCCGTGCTTCTTATACATGGAAGTCAAGTTCCCAGAGGTCGGCGAAGAGGACAACATAGTAGGACCCACACTCGCACAGTGAAGCTTTGCTACGCAAGGATATTCGACCAATGGGAAAACAACCAGCTGCCACGTCGACAGTATCTTGGCAGAAAGATATATATATATATATTTTTAATAAAAGCGTAAATGGAAAGTTAGGCAAAAGGCAGCAGTTGTTGCCAACTAAAATATACAACTTTTTTAAAAATATTAATAAAACGAAGAATATACATAAGCATATCGGGTCAACGAGCGATGTCCAGCTTCGGAGATTGACTCAGCTGCTCCATCTCCCAGCTAAGTTTGGGTGCAATGCCGACCTCTCGGGGCTCGTATTCCTGTAGCAGAAAAAATTATCATTTAAATTTATTTTTTTACATATTTTGATTGAATGATAATTTTAGTTTCGTGCAATTGTTGGTGATAAGTCAAATTTGAATGATTTGACCGTTTAATTCATTAGTTCTATAAAGGCAAAGATAAATTGGTTTAAATTTGTTTACGAATTAAAAATCTTATCTTCATTTGACTACAGAACTGAGCAAAACAAAGATTAAACATCATGAAATAGATTTTTTATTAATTTATGGCCCTGATTTTCAGGAAAAAATTATTTGAAATTTTATAAAATAATATTCTTTAAATTTTACAAACTTAGGTCATAGTATTTATGACCTGAAAGAGGAAAATAATTTTTATTATTATAGAATTGATTTTTAAGATTTAAAAAAATATAGATAGTACGGTGCTACAATCACTAATTCACTACCATACAAAGCATGCTGAAATTTTAAATATTAATATGACATAAATATTTTTATTTTACTGATAAATAAAAATCAACCCACATATTTTACAAATAATTAGAAGAACTATTAAATGGTCCATGTTTAATTAATACTAAAAAAATTCAAGTTGTAGCTTGTCAATTTTTGTAAACATGATTTTATATTTAAATAATTATTTATTTTATTTTAGTTTGCCCATTTGCTCTGCCTTTCATTACAGTAAATTTATGATACTTCTTTACTATTTTCTAAAACAATTTTTTAATAAAATATTTTAAACAAAACAATTAAAAATTATTTCAGAAAAAAACAAGAAAACTTTCAAAATTTTCCCTTCTCGGTTTTATTTTCAAATCCATCCGTCTATATAATCTTAAAAATCAAAATGAGACCGTTTAATGTAATCTATAATATAAAATTTATATGTGAACCAATATTTTATTAACTTTTATTTTTTTATGATAATTTAATTATTCATCAAATTTATATGTGAACCAATATATATATATGAATGTTTTTTCATACTCTGTACCCTTATAATTTATAACAAAATTGTAGTCATATCCGTTGAGAAATTTCAGAAGCATCTCATAAAATCTGTTAACTTACTATGCTTAATAATATTTTATGAACTTATAAATAACACAAATACTTAATTATCTGCTAAAAATCATTAGAAGAATTTTTTTTAAAATTACATATATACAAAATTTATAAAAAAAAAATAAAAATAAAAACTAATAATGATAATAATACTAATAATAAATATTTCAAATTTATACTAGCAATGTAATAATTCTTATACAAGCTTGTACGCTAAGTTGTCCACGTACATACCTCAAGCTTGGACAGCAACTCATGCGATGTTTGTGCAGAGATGATAATATTACGGGCAGCCGGGTCAATGAATCCCTCTTCCACTGCCTTATCGATGAAGGATAGCAAGCAATTGTAGTACCCATCAATGTTCAACAAACCAACCTTAATCATAAATTAATTCAAAACCCAACTGTTAATGACTGTGACATAAATAGTAATTAAAAAAAGAAAAAAGAAGAAGAAGAGAATTACTGGCTTGTTATGTATGCCTAGCTGAGCCCAAGTGATAGCTTCCAGTAGCTCTTCCAAAGTTCCATAACCGCCTGCCTCAGCATTCAAAAAATCAGAGCAGCTATACATTAAATTTATATTAAGAAAATTTATGTAGCACTATTATGAAACATACAGTGCATGATTGGGTGTCCTTCCTCAGCCGACATCAATAATTAAAGGCTGGGAATGTGCCGAAAGGATTTAAGCACTAATAATTTTTCAAAATATATTAACGAAATTTATGAGATCAACAGAACAGCTCAGTGGCACATCTGATGAATCAGATATACAAGTTTGGGGAAAATATAAACTTTTTTGAATATTCAAATGAAAACTACGTAGCCCACCTTAATTAATTGGTCAATTATATGAGTGAATTTGTGATTAAATTTATTGGAAATCCCAAAAAGTTCATACCGAACTTCAAGTACTTAATGCCCATCTCAACATCTAATCATCTATAGCATATCAAGAAATAAGCTATTTTAGCCATAGCTATAATAATATTTTGCCTAAAAATAAGTCTAAAGTTTCGTTTGGGACGGCTCTTTCTTCCTTTCTTAAAACATGTTTTTAATACAAAAATTAAATTTTGAAAGCTGGTTTAAGAAGCAACAAAAAAGCCATCCCAAACTAAGCCTAAGTTTTATCTTGCTTATAAAAACAAGATTTAGGCTTCGTTTAAGATAATTTTGTTATAAGCTTCTACAATAATTTATAGTAAAAATATATTGAATGAAGCGAAAAAATAA
>NW_021379772.1:1203336-1283507 GCF_001605985.2 Dendrobium catenatum | reverse complement strand
AATGGCGGAGAATCAGATGAATGAAGACATTCTTTCAGTAAAACCAGTGAAACCAAAGATCCTCCTTGCTGCTTCTGGAAGTGTTGCGGCAATTAAGTTTGAAGCTCTATGCTACTCTTTTACGCAATGGGCTGAAGTTAAAGCTGTTGCCACCAAATCATCTTTACACTTTATAGATAAAGCTTCATTTCCAAAGGATGTTGTACTTTACACGGATGATGATGAATGGTCCTCTTGGAAGATGCTAAGTGATGAAGTGTTGCACATTGAGCTACGAAAATGGGCAGATGCAATGGTTATTGCGCCATTGTCAGCAAATACTCTCGCCAAGGTGCATTTAGTTTCTAACATTATTAGAACATTATCTATTTTCTGGTGTCATCAAGCCTTCTAGTTATCATACTGTTTTTTATTTGCCTCTTGTTCATAAATTTTGCTCAAATAAAAGCAAGGTTTCCTTCAGTGATCTGATAGGAAATACTTGAGTTTGCAAGTAATATAAGAGGGAATACTTGAGTTCGCAAGCAACCCTAGCAATAATTGATCAAAACAGCAAGAAAAACAAGAAAATCTGGATGAAATCAATCTAAAAAAACAGTAGATTGCAATAGTAGAATCAAAGCCAAACAAACTCCAAGCAAGATACAATTGATCCTCAATTCGAGAGGAGGATCGTCTCTCCCAATCTCTAGATTATAGATCTAGAGCCCAAGATACCAAGGAAGACTCCAAGAAAACAACTCAAATCATGCATTCCCCAATCTTAACCTCTCATCTTCTTTAAGTACACATCTTCCTAATAAAAAGCTTCCTAAAATAACCCAAATTCAAATTAACCTGCAAAGCTTTAGCCGCTCCCCTACCCTCTCTCTAATTGTCACCCAAGGGGGGCCCACATGTTTAGGCGGAAGTCCTTAAGGAGGTGGCTTGGGCTGCCTCCTATAGAATTGAACCGGCCTCACCTGGGCCGGTGATAGGAAATACTTGAAAATTCACTTTTACAGCAAATCTCCAAGCACACTGCTGTTCACAGCAGGAAAACAGCAAAAACAGAGGGAAATCCGGGAAAATCTGCGAGAAAACTTGAGAAAAGACTTGTATTTTACTAGTAGATGTAAGGAAAATAGCAAAGATACAAGGATCCTCTTTTCGAGAGGAGGATCGCACTCTCCCAATCTCTAGAATTCGATCTAGAGCCCTAGCCACCAAAGAAGAACAAGAAAACTCTCACCAAAATATCACATAACCCTAATCATCTCTTTACTCCCTACTTAATGCATACAATTCAAATCTAATACAAAAGGACCTAATTGTCCTCGCTTCTCCTCCTTTTCGCTCCAAGATTGTGTTTGAAATTCAGATGAACCCCACCCTTTTCTCCCCCATGGTGTCCGCCGGCCTCCTCCTGCTGTACGTGAACCGGACCGGCCCAAGGGTTTGGGCCGGCTGGACCGGTCCATAGAGGACCGGTCTAACAGCCGGTTTGGTCGGCTCCCCCGGAACCGTAACATGATCATAACTTTTCACATGGTTTAATAATAAGCACTGTTGCATCCCTGAAGAGTTAACCGTATGATGGAGTAAACTCTAATACAGAGCTTAAGTATGAAAAAATTGCGAATTTTTAGTGCTCAAACCTATCAAATGGCTTAAACATAAGCACTTTTGTAGTCCTGAAGAGTTAGCCTTCTGCGGGGGAGTAAACTATGCTGCACAACTGAGGTTTGCAGGTTGCCTTGAAATCAACTCATATCATTTTGGAGCTCTACACATTTTGAAGCTATGATCCCCCTTGAAATGATTTATTATGTTCTTATTTATACCCATGTCATTTCATAATACTAAGTTAAGTGTTGCAGAGATGAGGATGCTTAGGTGGATGAGTGGTTTTACCCTTAGAGATAGGATACGAAATGAGCATATACATGATAAAGTTGGAGTAGCTCCAGTGGAAGAAGATAAGATTATAGAGAGTCGCCTTAGATGGTTTGGTCACATTAAACAGAGGCCTTCCGATTGCCCGATTAGAAAAGTTGAGGTATTAAATTTGACTTATGTTAAGAAAGATATAGGTAGACCTAAAAAGATTTGGTTAGAAAATATTAGAAATGATATTTCTTTATTAGATTTAAATGAAAATTTGACTTTTAATAGAACACAACGGCGAAAAAGGATTCATGTAGCTGATCCCACGTAATGGGACAAAGGCTTGTTGTTGTTGTTGTTACAACTTTCTTATGTAGTATAAATACCCGTTTATTTCAAATTTTCAGATTGCTGGAGGATTGTGCGACAACCTGCTGACATGCATTGTAAGAGCATGGGACTACAGCAAACCGGTGTACATTGCACCTGCCATGAATACTTTTATGTGGAACAATCCTTTTACAAAGAGTCATCTTCATTCAATTTGTCAGCTTGGGATGACCATAATCCCCCCTATCACAAAGAGATTGGCTTGTGGAGATTATGGAAACGGCGCCATGGCTGAGCCTTCTACCATCTATGCTGCAGTGGTGCTTTCCTTCACAAAAGGTAAGGTTGTAAATGAATCTAGTCAAGTTGAGTAGTATGTTGCTCAAATTTGAATATGACCAAGTTTTCAAATCTTGTTGTAGTTAAATTTTTAGTTTTCTTATCAAGTTTGAACTACAGGAGAGTCTAACTAATAGGGTTATTTTTAAAAAGATATAGATTTATAAGTTTTAATACAAATAATAGAATTGATGAAATATTATTTATTTTATTTGATGAATTTCAAATATTTATTAAAAAAATTATTTTTATTAATATATCTAGTTATTTCTATGATATATACCTTCAATAATATGCATAATTTAACATATTTTTTAAAATTGAAGATATAAAAAATTCGATATATGAATATAGAAATAAGTAATTACTTAAAATAAATGCATATAGACAAGTTATATATGAATATTTGTGAGTTCCTTGTTTTAAAATGTATGTCAGACCACCCGTATGATTGTTCTTCAATTCTTTAATTCCAGGAATTGTATCTTATAAACATCTTGACGTGAAATTATTATGTGCGGATACGGATGCCGTTTGGAGGCAAATTAGAATGCGCCACATCACTTTTTTTGTTGTGTATTAGGTCTGTGTACCGGGTGATGTGACACGTTCTAATTTGCCTCTGAACGGTCGAGTGTCCGCATAGAATAATTTCTCCGTTTTGACATAATGCTTTACTAAGAAAAAAGTTAAGTAGCATAGTGCTGTGGTGAAAGCTCAAACAAACGCGCTGTTGCGTGTAAAAAAAATTATGTTTTGATAAACATCATAATGAAATATATTTGAAATAAGAGCAAATTTACTTAAATATTAGTAGTAATTTTTGCTCATTACTTTAAAATTTTTGGGTTGTTTGCTGTGATATATTTGATCCAATTTTTGTGTTCTCTCTTAGCAAAATAGTTATGGCAAATTTTGTTAGATCCGTTTGGAATGATTTTTTTTCTGTTTGGAGTGATAGATGCTGAGGTTTCAATGCAATTAGGGTATGTTTGAAATATCTACAATATTTTATAAAATTTATAATGAAATTTCTATTAAGAAAATAATATTATTATTATATAACAACAATAATAATAATATCAAGTCTTTATCCCATTATGTGAGATATATTACATGAATGTTTTTTTACATTATGTGATATTAAGAGTTAAATTTTCATTTAAATATGATAATAAAATATTATTTTTAATATTTTTTAATCAAATATTTTTAGGTGTGCCTATCTTTCTTAATATAAATCAAATTTAATACAACTATTTTACTAACTAGATCATTGGAAGATCACCATTTTATATGACTAAATTATCTTAAGGTAATTCTCTCTAATCCTATCTTTCACCGGAGCTATTTTCTAAACATCATTATTATGATTGCAAAAAATATTTTTTAATCACAATTTTCTAATAACAGTGAAAAAAATTAAAATAATAACTAAATTAAATTTTAATTTGAAAAAAAAAAAATCCAAAGACTTCTAAGCTACAAACTACAGTTACTTTTATAGTAAACTAATGTACTCAGTTGTTTTCAAAAGATCTGTCTGGTTCTACTCTCTTCATCTACTCTCCCTTCTCAATTCAAACTGAGACCATCAGTTATATTGCAATGCTCTAAAAAAGTTCACATTTAAAATATAATTTAATAACAATAATAATAATAAGTGGGTTTTGCAATCACATCAGCATTTCTCATAAGAACAAAAAAATTATTAGAACATAAATTTAGTTTGTTTACATTACAAAGATTGCAGTTTGATCAGTTGGTCCAAAATTTAGATGGAATATTTAGTATATTTTTAAAAAATAAAAATTTTAATTTCAACTTAGTTATTAAAATAATCATTGCATTTAATTCATTATTACCCAATCTGCAGCATGTCCAAGTAAACATGTTATTACTTATACACATTTATATTGTTTAATATTTCATTTAGTACAGTTTTCTTATTACTTCTTAAAACAATTTTTTATTAGAAAGCTGTTTTAAAAAGCAATAATAAAATCATTCTTAAATTACATAAACTATTCAAATGCAATAAAAAAAAAGACAAATTAAAGCGAGGAAACCTATCCTTCACTATATGAACAAAATGTAAATCTGTTTGCATGAAAAATCCTAAACATATATAGAAACTGTCAAATAGCAGCATGCTATTTTCTTCCACCAGTCAAGCTGTCGCCGTCGCCGGAAGAGCCCCACAGAGTAGAAGCATTTCTAGACTTGAGACTTCCATCAGGATTCCTCAACTCTAAAAGGCCCTCAAACAACTTATCCGGCGAGACATACGGCTTCGGGGCCATCGACGAACCTGCTTGCTTTAAATTATTAGCATTTGGATGGAATTCTCTTGAGCCTATTGAGTTAGTAAACTTCTGTATGGCCTTGGAATCCTGACTTGGTACAGGAGCAGCTGGAACAAGAGCCATAGAATTCTGAGAAGCTGGATACTGGAAGGAGTTTGCTGGAGAAGTAGTAGACTTAGGAGCTGGATACTGAAAGGAGGTTGCAGGAACAGAAGCAGCTGGAGCAATCGGAGGCGGAATTGCTGGATACTGGAGGGAGGCCGTCGATAGGAAAGGATTTGAACTTACTCCAGGAGGAGTCCATGATGGAGGTTGATAGTTATATGGGTACGGCATCACTTGCTGCTGAGGAAAATTTGGCGGTAATGATGCCGGCGATTGAGAAACCACAGATTGAGCCCAGGGTGCAACATAACTGTCGTAGCTTGCGTAATTACCATTCGATGTGATGGGCTGAGGATTGTTAGGATACTGTTGCAGATTGGGAGAAGTAGAGAATGGATTTTGATTATGGTTCGACTGAGGAAGCGGTGCGGGGGGTGTTTGAGGCGGCGGGTCGGTCGATAGAACAAGGCTGAGGAGATCAATCATGTCTTCTTCTTTCTTGGAGGTAGTTTCTGGCATTGAAGGATCAAGCAGGACTATTGCATTGCTTGTACTAGATGATGAGGCTTCTGAAACACCTGAAGTTGAAGTTGGGGTAGTGATGTCGCTATGGTTTGGTGAGACCAGGTGATCGTCGGTTGCTTTAGATTTAGAATCTCTGCAGAAATCGAAAGATTGTAGGCTAACACATCGATGAATAGAATTCGAGATTTAAGATGAGTTGTGAATTGGTTGAGAGACCTGTGAGCTAAAGAAGTTGAGTCATCTTCTTCTACCTCTTTGTCATCAAAATGCTGAATAGCAGGAACAGATGGAGGAAGAATGCTTGGTCTTGAAAATGGCTGAGCTATTTCAGGCGGCAAAGGCGACCCGGAAGCGATTGCATCATGTCTTGCAAATGCAGTTTGTAAATTTTCAAACAATGCAAGAGCTTCTCCCAATAGCTCCTCATTCCTGCAAATCATATAAGGCTCTTAAGTCAACCATTATATCCTTCAAAATTGCTTCAAAAGTAAGAAAATAACAAATAAGCAATGATATAGGGTGGCTGACTTTAATAAATTTTAATTATAATGTAAAGGCAACCTAACAACAACCCTTTATCCCACTATGTGCGGTCGTATACATGAATCCTTTTTCTCTATTATGTCTGGTTAAGAGTCAAATTCTCATTAAGTCTTTTTAGGTCTACCTCTACCTTTTTTAGCATAAATCAAATCTAATACATCTACTTTCCTAACCGGGTCATCGGAAGACTGCCGTTTTATGAGACCAAGGCTTTGTTTGTTTATCCGGTACTTTTGTAAAAGATAGTTTTAAGAAACATCGGTTCAGAGAAAGGAGTTTTCTAACGGAGAAGTATATATAAAAAACTTTTTCAAAACAGCATAAAAATGAAAAAAAATGGTGTTATTGGGAACGTGGTTTGAGGAACCAAATAGTAAACAAGAAATAAATTTACCATTTTAAAAAGGAAAAAGCACAAAAAACATCCAATCAAACTAGGCCCAAACCATCTAAGGCGACTATCTCTAATCTTATCTTCCATTGGAGGTACTCCAACATTTTCATGTATATGCTCATTTCGTATCTTATCTTTAAGAGTAAAGCCACTCATCCACCCGAGCATCCTCATCCCTGCAACACTTAACATAAAATTAGAGAGGAAATCTAGATTGTTTGTTTGTTGTTGGAAAGGCAACCTACTAAATGTGATCCCCAAAATTAAATATAAAAAATATGCAAAGCTTGGTCAAAGCACAATGAGTAAATGCTTAGTTCGTGCTACACAACAACATAAAATTACAACTTACCTACAATATAGGTTTGAGGCTTATAATCTTTATGGGTAACTTATGTAAAAATTATAAGTATCATAAAATAATTAAAATTAACTTACTCGGTTGAATTAATCAGCTGCATAAGCTTCTTTTGGTTTACACGACACTGGCTGGCAAGATCCGTGATAACTTCATCATCAACGGCCTAAAAAGCAGTAAAATAAACCAGTGTTATCCAAATCCTCCAATCAACTAAAATCCACACGTCTTGGTGAATATAGGCTGAATCAAGTAAAGAGAGTGCAGAAGTAGAAAAATGTGAACATCCGGGTAATTCAATTTGCTCACTTAGGTTTCGTTTGAGACGGCTTTTTTATTGCTTCTTAAAGCAGCTTTTTAGTACAAAAATTAAAATCTATGTACTAAAAAACTGCTTTAAGAAAACGCTTCGTTTGGGATGGCTTTCTTACTGTTTTTTAAAGCAGCTTTTAGTAAAAAAAAAATAGTTTATAATTTTTTTTACTAAAAAGCTATTTTAGAAAGAAGTAAGAAAGTTGTCTCAAACGAAGCCTTAGTGACACAAATCATAGATGTATTTGCTCTGAAATAAAATTATTCTCTGATAGTGAGCAGTTAAGTAAACATACTCGGAAAAACATTCAAAACCAAGTTGAAGTTTCATATTCATTAACAAAGAAATCTCATATCTTTTATCGGAGGGAAGCTACAAAACAGACTAATAATCCTAAATTCCAAGATTTACTTACCGTGCGATCTTCTGGGTTCACTGCCTGCAGCATATCAATGAATAACTCCATAACACTTCGGATGTTTTTCAAGTCTGATAAACTGAAGAGAAAATAATAAAAGCTGGAATAAGAACAAGAGAGCAAATAGCATATACACAATGCCATATTTCAATCCCAACGCACCAAAAATGAAGCAGAAACTAGTGTATGGATGCATAAAAATATTAGGAATGTCACCTAAGATTTCCATTTTCAATTGCATCATCAAGTCTTTCAACAGAGTTGCTGGGCATACCATATCCTACTTGTGGGTGATAAGCTTGTGTAGCAGGTGTGTATATTAGAGCAGCATCTTTTTGGCGTTCAGGAAATCTAATCCCAGAGGTCTGCATATCACAATGCTCAAGGTTAGCCAAGATTAAGAAGCAAATTTCTTTAAATTCAGTGGTCATTAATTGAGCATTAATTTTATGATGCCAAAATTGTTAATTTCCTTAAATCAGATAGGCGTCCATGCAAGGTGTGTCGAACCAGTGATTAGTTGCCTCCATTGTCATCTAGTTAAAGAAAAATGTTGACAATACATGCTCATTAAAGAAAAAAATTTTGGGAATTCATTCAATCTAGAAAGATGGCAGAATCTAATATGAAGTAGACTAACAATACATGCTCCATTATGATAGCCTAATTAATTGTTTTTAACTAAAAGTGATGAGGATGTTGACATAATTACTCCAGTTAGGAGGGCTAAGGCTAAATATTGTTCAAGACCCGAACTTTCCTGTCAATAGCTAGATGATTTGATAGATTTATAAAGTAGTTGTTTTTCAAAGAAGATTGTGAGAATGTGATTGACTTTAGTGACCTTTGCACTCTAAATGAAAATATAGATTTTAATTTTATTGGCGTATTAGTAAAACCGAAGTTAGAGAGACTTTAAAGAAAATGAAATGTGAAAAAGCTGTTGGACATGATATTCTATTAGAGGTGCGAAAATGCTTTTTTAATATTATTTTGAAGAATAAAAGGATGTCTGATGAGTGGAGAATGAGTGCGTTGATTTATATTTTTAAGAATAAAGGTGATGCACAACATTGTGCATATTATAGAGGCATTAAGTTAATGTATCATACTTTAAAACTATGGGAGAGAGTTATTAAGCATAGGTTGCGGTGTGATAATAATGTTTCTCAAAATCAATTTGGATTCATGCTGAGTAGGTCTACTATTAAAGCTATACATTTATTGAGAGGTTTCATGGAGAAGTATATAGAGAATAAGAAGGATCTACATATGATATTTATTGATTTAGATAAAGCATATGATAAAGTTCCAAGAGAAGTGTTATGGAGAGTTCTGGAAAAGAAGGGGGTTAATAATGCTTATATTCAAGCCATTAAGGTAGGAGTTGTTATTTGTGTTTAAACACAAGGTGGTTTGACCAAGTATTTTCCTATTTCAGTTGGATTATGCCAAGGATCAACCTTAAGCTCATATCTTTTTTGCTTTAGCCATGGATGTTCTCACTAGACATTTGCAAGAGGTTGTGCCTTGGTGTATACTTTTTGATGATATATTCTTCTTGTTGATAAGACTGGAGGGGGAGTTGAAGGTAAACTTGAATTATGGAGGTCAAATTAGAGTCTAAAGGCTTTCATTTGAGTATATCTAAAACTGAATATATGGAGTGTAATTTAGTAATAATATATCTAGTGGGGGATTGTGACTTTGGACGATCAAGCCATCAATAAAAGTACATGTTTTAGATATATTGGGCCTATTGTTCAGAGTGATGGTGAAATAGATGAGGATATTATTAGTAGAATTCAAGTTGGATGGCTGAAGTGGAGGAATGCATCGGGCTTGTTGTGTGATAGAAAAAGCCCCCCCCCCCCTCCAAACTTAAGGGAAAATTCTATAAGATGGTGATGAGACCAACAATGCTTTATGGTGTAGAATGTTCGATATTAAAATAGAAGCATAATATTAAGTTAAATGTTGCAGAGATGAGGATGTTCAGACGGATGATTGGCTTTACTCTTAGAGACAAGATACAAAATGAGCATACACAAGTAGCATCGCACAAGTCCCATACTAACATATCCCCCTAATCAACTATAACCTCTTATTTGAGTATATCCAACCATCCATCTTTTAATGAGCCTTTCAACAAAATAACACAACCTATGTTTTCCAACGGGTCTCTTCATCACCATCTTTTCTCCCACAAGATTGTTTTATAAATGCCAATATTATTCTCATGTGCTCTGCAAAGTTAATAGACAAAAAAATTATAAATATGAAAATTATAGCATGAGGTCAATCAAGTATTCTCATTTTGATACAAATTGTATATATTAATTGCTCCAAGTTGTGTCCATGACGTTTACTTCTTCCTCTCCATCAATCTTGATACAAGAGCCAATCTTCTTGAAATATGTTAGTTTCTTATCAACCATAATTCAAAACCTAACATCAATCGCTTAGTTAGAGTCAAATACCAGCTTCATCACCTACACACTAAATCTAATGCCCCGATCTCTTCCCAAAACAATCCAAACCATAAAACCACATCCCTTGAAACCATATCCTAATCCTCATAAATCGTAACTCATATCATGTACCACAACTCTATTTCCTAATTCCATTCCCATAATTATTTGTTGGACAGGTAAATTGATTCAGAACAAGATAATTTAGCCTAATAAAAAATTATATTTTCATAAGCCAATCAAAAGGAGTCGAATAGAGGTAAAAAGGAGCTAAACCAAGTTGATTTTGAAAACCTTTTAGTCCATTTTTATTTTTAGCTGACTATTCATGTTTCTTTCAATAAATTTATTTTATTAGACCTAATTATCTTATTAGGACAATATTATATTTGAATTTAAATTTTAGATAGGATTAGATTAGAATTATAACCCTAGTTCTCTAAAGCCCATGACTTCAAATTGAAGAATATTTTAATTAATGAAAATTATTATGTTAGGCAAATATATTGTTATCATTCTGATTCAAGTTGCATACGTGGAGTTTTCTCCTTCTTACACCACTTCTAATGATTATCATTTATTTCAGCTAGACCTACTAGAGATTGAGTTTGTGATGTCAATATCTCCATCATCATCTAGTCCATTGTCATTTCACATTGCAAATCTATCTTAGGTGTAAGAAATTGGGAGTGACCCAACATGTAAGCCTCCAAATAGGTGTTCCTAATTTTTTTGCTCCTCCCTATATTTTTCATGGCCCTTTCTTCCATCAAATGATCTAGTGGCATCACATCCTTCGCCTTGGCTTCCTTTTACAAACTCTTCAGGAAAAGAGTTATTTAATGATCAGATAAATTGATGTAGTACAATTCAGCCAGTATAATCATAAAAAAACTAATTTTTCATAGGTCGAACAGCAAGAGTTGAACTAAGCTACAGAACAGCTGAATCATATAATTTTTTAAAACCATACTTTATATCTAATTTGCTAATATTTTTATTAGATTAATTTTATTGGATAGAATTATTCTTTTGGCTAACATTAGGTTTGAATTTGAATGTTTGTTAGGATTAGATTTAATTTTGAATAAGATAAGATTTGATTTCAAAATCTTTTTTCCTTATCTTTATAGCACTATTTCTATAAATAGGATTGATAACTTGCAATCAAATTATTGAATATTGATATCCGATAAATAAAATTATTCGTGAGACTAATTGAGTGCTTTTTCTAAATCCAATGTGTATGCGGATTTCTCAAAGTTTTGTACATAAAATTCTCATTTACCCACTCTTTCTCTTCCAACATACAACAATACACAAAACATCAGCCAATAATCACGACTCTCCTCCCATCGATTATTATTGAAGCTCCTACTCTCATGGAGAGTCTCCCAATCCACTTTGCCGATGATTACAAGGCAATTTCAGCTCAATAAGAGCAATTTGTACCTTCTTTTCTTCTGTACCATTCACTGTTAGGTTTGAGCTCAAGACAAAGTTACTGTCTCACATGGGTTATCTCTAATCAAGATCTTTATTTGGCAAGCTATGGTATCAACTTTCCCGTCTATTTTACTTTTTCATTAAGGATGAATTGGTGGCATCCAAAGAAGTTGTTTGGAGAAATATATTTTATCATCATCAGCCTTATCCGAATTATTCATGATTGGCTTTACGACCTCTTCTTCTCCATTCTTTATTATTAAGAGATGCATGCAGTCGTAAATCTACTTTATTCATGCTTCTATATAATTTTTTATTATGAACATTCGAGTATGGCTTTGAACTTTTTATAAATCTTGTATGTGCAGTGTTACCTTTCACAACATCAAGTTCTATGGATAAGAAACATGCAACATCATACTCATATCAATAAACTTGATGTTCTCAATTACAAGCTTGAGTGTTGCCCTTCAAATCAGCAATCCTCTCCATTATCCTCAAACTCCCATGTTGTTTGGGATGTTAATCATATCTGGTCGAGCTAAAGTGGGATGATGTCCCCAGACATGAGCTTAGTTTTATGCCTAAGGTTGAGTCTGAAATTTTAAGAAATAATTTTTAAATCCACTCAGTCTTTGGACATGATCAAAGATTTTTATGAACACAACCCAATATCTCTGATGATGAGTTTGCTCTTGAAGAGGATTGTCATTTTCCGAATTCAAAGTTAGTTCTAGGGCCCAGGCCATATGCTCTGAACAAGCGATTAAGTTTTAGCAGGATCTTATATTAGAACATGATATTAAGATTGCTCCATGTGATGTATTGTTCCACTGCTAGAGAAACATTATATTGCCGAGTTTGTGATATCTTTAGTTACTATTATTGTTCACTAACATTTTGACATGGAGATAAAGGACATTCTAAAGTCTCTTATATTGTTGCCTGCTACATCACCAAGTAAACGGATTGATTTTATTCTACCATTGCTGCCATTGTTAGACCATCATGTCATTCTAATTCAGATTATTGATCATCCACAGTGGTATGATAATTGGTGGTGTCCTTAGCTAAAGCGAATTATTTCATATTACTTCTGTCTAAAATATCCATATTCCTATTTTGCCCCCACCGCTAACATGATCACCAACTTCAAACTCTACAAAGAAGAGTTTCTTTCAGTAGGTATGAACCGATGCCAAACCATTATAATTGTTAGTTCTTCTCCCTACAAATCATCATCACGTGTACATAACTTTTAAACTAGCTTTAAATATATTTCATTTTTTAGTATATAATAAGAATACATTATATCTTAATGATGCATGGACACTTCTCCTCAATGAGGTGTTTGACATGTATTGGATACAACACGCGTCTGACACGCCTGTTTTCGCTCAGGAAAAGATGGCACTTATGGCATGAACCCCGCTTCCTAGGCTTAAGGTTCCATTTTTTCTTGAGGTAGATTGGATTTTTAATTAACTAGATTTCCCCCAATAAGTATATTGAGGTTTATTTAGTTATGGGTTCCTATTTCCTATGAGCGCAAGCTCTCATAGTTAATTACCACTCCTATCGCATAGAAGTGAACCTCGATTAAGGATAAATTAACATTTAGAAGTGTAAGTGTTTTAATCTTGGTTGTAGGGGATGGAGGTAGACTCAATCAAGATCCCATGATCCCGTTATTCCAGGAATACCGTATGTTTAGTTTACCAGCATTAACAATCATTGATCGTAGTGTTCAATGAATATGATTAATAGTCAAGGTTGCCTCCTCTCAGGAATCTCGAGTAAACTGTAATAGTTAGATGCGAATTTTAGTGTTATGGTGGTTTTGTTTGGATTATGGCATACGGCTCTGCTTAGGAGTTGCCTATAATTTAGCTTTGGATCAGAGCATGCGGCTTCATTTAGGGTTTGCCCGATAGGTTTAAGTTTAGGTCGGGGCTTACGGCTCCGTTTGGGAGTTGCCCGATAGTTTTAGGTTTATGTCGGGGCTTAAGATTTTGTTTAGGAGTTGCCCATACAACAGGTTGTATGGATTCCCTTGGAAGTAACTTGTGTGTTTGGAACTTTGGATAAGTCTTACAGCTTCTACATTTAGAAGTGGATTGTATATTTGGGTAGGTCTTATGACTTCTGCATTTAGAAATAGCCTGGATGTTTTGGGTTTTGGTTGGTGTACTTCACTTAGAAGTTTTCCTAGTATGTGGGTCTTACTGCTTCACTTAGAAGTAGCCCGTAGGTTTTGGTTTTAGAGTTCTTTACTTCGCTTGAAAGTTCCCTAATGAATTGATTAAGAACGGGTCTTATTACTTCTATTATAAGTAGTCCAAATAGCAGATCTTACGGCTTCCCTTGGAAGCTGCATGTAGGTTTGAGTTTAGGAGTTCTAATGCTTCTCTCAGGAGTCTCCCAAATACCAGATCTTACGACTTTCCTAAGAAGTAACCTATAGGTTTTAGTTTGGTTGAGTTATCCAACAACCATTTAGTTTGTATTTTCTAAACAACTGTTTATTTAGTTTGCACCTCCTACTGCCCCAATACTTGTGCTTTTGTTTTAGTGCTTTCTTTCCTGCTTTAGCTGTTTGCCTTTACTTTAGTACCCCTGCTTTAGTTTCAATACCTTTACTTTCAGCACTTGTAGTGACAACACCTTATTCTCGCGGCTTGTTTTACCTACAACACAGTGTTCTGCTCATAATACAAGTTTTTGTTGACAGTCCTACATTTATCCTTTGTTTGTTTGCTTGCAAAGGTTCTGAGCTTGCACAGGAGTTCATGTTTGAGTTTGAGTTTGTTCAGAGTTTTGGTGTTTTAGTTTTAGAAGTTTAAGTTTAGTTGGTGTGAGTTGTACTTAGGTTTGTATAGTACAAACACTCATTTTCTTTCTTTTATTATATTTTTAAATTAATTGTATTAATTAATTTTAATTAATTAACTAAAGTTTAAATTTTATTTTTAAATTAACTAGTCAACTATTTAATTAAAATTTAAATTTTAAATATATTTTAAAATTATTCAATAATTAATTTAATTTACTGAAGTTTTAATCTATTCATTACTAAAATTAGTTAAGTTTTAAATTTATTACTCAATTAGTTTTGATTAGTTTTATGTTTTAAGTTTCATTTTTAAATTAATTAGTTTATTAATTAAATTGATTAATCAATTAATCAGATGATTTTGGTTTTATTTTTAAATTAATTAATTAGTGTAATTAGTTAAATTAATTAAATAGATTCGTTAATTAATTAGATAATATTTTAATTTAGTCAAAACTCTTTGACTCTCAAATTCAACAAGCTCCCGATGTCCCCTCATGAGGGGAGGTCCGAAGGGCAATTGTCCTTTCTACTTCGCCCAGTTGGATAAGATTCAACAGCCGAGAGCTTCGGGACAACAATGGGTCCCAGTATAGGTCTTTTGGTCCTCCAATGAAATATTTGTTAAGGGGATTTTGTAATTCGACATTTCCTCAAAATTTTATTAACCTTTTGGCACCCCCTCCCCACAAGGGAAGGTTGGTGAGTTCGCTTGCCCGTTCAAGTCCGCTCAATCGGCTTAAAATCAATGATTGAGGGCTTCGGGGGAAGAATTAATCCCGACATTAGTCTTCAAGGCTTCTAAGTAGTTGTTTATGCTTTCAAATCCGCCGTTGGATAGGATTTAATGGTCGAGGGCTTCGGAACGTTGATTGGTTCCAAAATTGGTTTTCAACTTCTCCAATCGACGATATCGATACCTGTATTTTCTTTTGTTCTCTCTCTTATTTATTTATTTATTTTTATAATACATCCCTATCACTTAGGGGCAAAGAAGTGCTCGGGTTTGGCTGTGAGGAAGAAACAGAGGTAGGGGTTGATTGGGCTGGTCAGTTGGGCGCAGGAAATCGAGAGGTTGAGCCTACAGCTGGGTCGTCTGAGCGGGTGTAGTCGTGCGTGAGGGAGCGGGGTTTGGAGACATTGTCGCAGGTGTGGGAGACTTGGGAGATCGGGTTCGAGAACTTGTTCGGGTTGTTTGATCGAAGCCATGTTATAAAGACAGGTGATTAAAGCCAGGGGATCGCAAGTTCGTAAACGAAGGCGGGGCTGCGGCTTTGCGGTCAGGAGCCTGTGTGGGAGGTGACTTCGTGCGGCATGTGTAAAGGATCGGGAACAGAGATGATGACAAATCTCTAGACAACCAAGTGAGCGTAAGTTCAAATGGCTAGAGAGAGAGGTGTCTTCCATTCTTCCGTGCTTTTGAAGGAGTTATGTAGGTGGGATCGTGGGTCGATTGGGCTGGTTGGTTAGAGTTCAATAGCCTGCGATAGGTATTAGATCGCCGAAGATGAATAAAATAATATTAAAAAAATTGTACATGTGCGCCTTAAATATTTATAAAATTTATTATTATAATTTTTTATTTATTAAAAAATAAAAGCTAAAATTTTTATTTCCTCTTAACAACCCCAAATCAATTGCCCGCACTCAATACCCCATTCCCCAAACAACTATTTTAATTTTTCTTTCGCAAATCGTAGATAGGATTTCATAACAAAGCCTAATGCCTCGCAACATCGACTTTCAACGCCATCAAAAAATCAATGTTTTAAAACCATATGAAAATCAAAATTTGACACCAGCAATTTCTACTTCCACAATCATGCTCTTGCGTCGTTTCAACATCTCATCTTTTTCCAGCATCATCTCAACATAGACTACTATGTTGTCTCGACATCGACGCTCGATGTTAACTCTTGACAAAATTGTTGTCTCTCCTATTGATGCTTGAAACACGACATCAACGTTCGACTCTCGACATCCTAATATTAATCATTTTAAGCACAAATCCTAATTAAATAATTTATTATTTTTTTAATTATTCTTAATATTTTGCTAACGCAATTTCTATAAACTATTTTTAAGATATAAAAGTTATAATGTTGTGTCCAACCCATGTTTGTGTCTTATATTTTTAATAATTGACGTCCCGTGTTTCTGTCGTGTCTGTGTCGCCATATTTGTATTTGTGCATCATAGATTATATCTTTCCTTATTTGCATTAATTATTTAAGTATGTGTTGGGAACCCTCTTCAACAAACCAACTGCTTAGAACTATATGAATCAATTGAACAACAACATCAAGTCTTTATCCCAATACGTGGGGTCGGCTACATGAATCATTTTTCTCCATTATATACTGTTAAGAGCTAAATTCTCATTTAAATTTAATAAAAAAAGCGTAGTTGCTTGAATACTCTCCTCTTCCTCTCCCTCATATTGGGTTGCATGCCCATTCGCACTCCACCCCAGAGTGTACCCTTTATTATGCTTCTTTCTACTCCTCAGGTTGTGCACTTATTTCTAAGTTCAAAATCATCATAAGAATTATCCTATTGCATCACATGCATCATTTTTTATCAATGCTGCGAGGCAAAACCAAGAAAGATATATCTCTCATCCTCTTGGGATGTGTTACCTCTCTTGCTCACCCTTAGGGTTGTGCCCTTTTCTCTTGTTCCATTTTTCCAGGTTATCTTCAAACCCTATGCAACAAGAATCATTTCACTTCTAATTCCATCATTTAAAAGCCAACCCCAAAGTTCATTGGAGATTTGAGGTTTCAATCATCAGAGCAAACTTGGATTCTTTGGAGATGATGATTCAAATACAAATGAAAATTTCAAAGAAATTCAAGTTCAAGAGGTGTTTATGGAAAAGAAAAAAATTTAAAGGTGTATCCTCCCAAGTCTTTCTCCATGACCATCTTCTTCTCCCTTCTATTTTGCTTCCTGCACTACACCTTATTTACTGGCAGTAAATCTCTCAAAAACACATGTGGCAAAACAAAGTTCAATCCTAAACCTATCATTTTCTTGCTGCCCTCCAACATATAGCCAAAAACTTGAAATTATATCAGTGACATTCTGTTACAGCAATTGGATGCTCTACAAGCTAAATTTCAGTTCACAGAAATCTGTTTTCTCAAACATTGGTGCTGTATTTTGCTTTCAGCTGCTACTGAATGCAGAAAGTTTCATATTGTTTACCTACTGAATTCATGCTGTAAACCTTTTATCTACTTTAAAAGGCGTCTACCCATACCTCAAGGCTTAGCTAAATTTCCTTTGCCAAAAGCTCACCTAATTGCAACATGCGACCTTCGTTACCAACAGCTAAAACACGGCTCAGGGTTTCAGGTGGGTGCAATATTTTGGCTGTTACAGTTTTACCAAGTCTCTTCCAATTTTGAAAATATTTCTAGCAAGATATGATTACAAATATTCAATAAACCTAGTCCTCAATTATTCCCATTATCAAAAAAGTCTTCGATTAATTTGATTCCCCATATTAATTGGAAATCAAATATTTACCAAATTAATTTGAGATTCTATCCTTATATCAACAAAATCATCCATATCTTTCCTATAACTTAGGTTGTCATCTTTAACCAAAATTAAATCTCATCATCCCTTTCCTAGCTTCGATCAACAGCCTCCTCTTCTCCAATGTTAACCCAAAGAGAACCCACCATATTAATCTTATCTTAATTCTTCTTACCCTATCAACCTCCACGGAAGCAAGCACCTTGTTATTGCCCTCATGCAGTCCATACTCTCCACTTATAGACCTTTCCATCACTGCTTGTAGAAGCAGCTCCCAGTTTTCCTGCAATATTGTAGTCAATTCACCATTTGGATTGTAGAATATAATCTCATCTCTAACTCACTTAATTTACCAATACTATCCATGATTTAATCATCTTCTTCCAGGCTCATCTTCTGTTACATGTAGTTATTATACTGATTATCATAACGATTATAACAATGATAGAAAAGAAAATTCTCGTTATTCACCTAAATATCATGGTAATCTTTATCATGATAAGGGGCATAAAAGACTATGCTCTTCTTATCATGTTATCTATGTTCTCTATCTTCAAAATATAAGGAAAATTATGTACTTCATTGCATGATCATAATAGATCATATCATGAAGATAATGCATAATATCATCATCAATATGATACTCATTATAGGTCAAATTACTTTGATCGATCTCCTCGATCTCATTGAGTGACCAACAAACATTAGAATTTTATCGACAGACTTGATGCTTTGACATAGCCATGAGTGTTACCTTTCAAAATAGCAAGGGTACTCTTCATTATCCCGCATACCCATGCTATTGATGATGTTGATAAGTTCCGTGCAATCATTACCAAGTGTGATGAAGTATTTGAACTTGCGGGCACTTGAGGTTAAGCCTAAAATTCTAAGAAAGAACTTATGAGCTCTTTGGACTTGACTGATCGAAGATTATTATGAGGATGAGCTAAAATCACTTAAGGACTATCAATTACCACATTCGAAATATACTCCAAGGGATCAAGTTAGCCTTTGGTATAGTAACTAAATAGAGTATGAGATAGAGCCAAAACCTATAGTTGAGATTGTTCCACATGACATTATTGTCCCCCTATTAAAGTGCTAGAGATATAAGATTTTGTCAAACCCGAGCCTGCATTATAATAGTTGTTTACCAGCATCCTGAGCTTGAATTAATATCAACACCCTCTCTCTCTCTCTTAACTCAATAAGGTTGTGTACACTTTCCTCCTAGCTCTCTTCCCTAGTATTTGTTTACATTTCCCCAAGTTATTTTCAAATCTAGTGCAACACAAATCCTTTTCTTGATTGCAGCATACACAGGCCACACAAAAACATGCTCCAGCCCACTGAGCATTTTGAAAAGAATCCTGGTGTGAAAAATATAATGAAAAAAAGGAAAATCATGGTTCTTCGTGTTTATATCTTAGAATGTTGCAGCAGAGAATAAAATTGCATACCTTAAGTTCAGCATATGCATAGTAGTATTGTGGATACTTTCCTCCAGCTCCACCAAATGCTTCTTGCCAGGATTCTAGCAGAATCAAAATTTTATCCCTCACCTGAATATCCGCCTGAAAGAAGTATCATAATTAGTGTGAGAATAGTCTTTAATAAATCACAAGCAAGAAGCCTAGTTATATCGATGCTAGGATGAAATAATAAAAAAATCCTATACATCTAGTAGTACAATAGGCATAAGCAAATATTTTCCCAAAATGTCAAAGATGACAATGAGAAATCATAGGGAAAAAGATGGTGCCGCATCATGGGTGCAATGCCCACCCCAACACATCTAAATAACGTCCATTGAAAGCACAAATAACCGTGCAACAAATAATCACTAAATTATATCAAACTAATTTGATTATTCTCTAACCTCTATACTCCAAAGTTTTATAAGCCTATTAATTTAATAGCATGTCAGTAATCAACTAACTACTCTAATTAACAATAGAAATGTTTAGTAAAAAAACAGCCTACATTCAAATCTGCTCTAATTAACAATATAGAGATTTAGTTATAAAAAAACAGCCAACGTTCAAATTCGCTTCTTTTCTTCCTTTCAGCTTTCTGATACACCAAGGGGGCCCACGTTGTGGGGCCCGGGGATTTAATCTTCACTATGCAAGGAGGAGAAATTAGGGGAGAAATAATTAGGAAAATTTATTTAGAGAAAGATGACTGATTGAATTTAGATTGAGGAAGAAATTAAGAAAGATTTATTTAAGAAAAAGGGGCTGAATTGAATTCAGATTTGGGAGGGAATTAGAAATGTTTTATTTAGAGAAAAATGGCTTATTTGAACCAAAAGAGGAACAAAATTGAAATTAAAACCCCAGTCATCAAACTCAATGTCAACCCAAACGCTTAAACCTGGAAGCGAGGATCAACCACTTGATATTTCAATACAAACATAATTTTTAAATATTCAATGGGGAACTAAACTTAATGTTTTCATACTCCTTAACAATCTTCCCCTAATATAAGATACCTTACATGAAAACTTTTCATATCAATCACACCCCCTTTAAACAAAACTTTTAAACATCAAGTATTATGTAATAAAAGCCACCCAATCACAAGGGGAAGTCATGAAAGTCACCAAATCTTGAATTGTGCTCAACTATCACATAAAAAACGAATAACCATTGAGAGCCACATACTATAATAACTGTTTAATCTCAGACAAACTATTAGCTTTGATGCCACTAATTAGAGAGTGCGAATCAAAAGGGGATAAAATTAAATTCGATACATGTGTGGCCAAACCCATTTTCAACTTAAAAGCTTAAGTCTAGGGATGAGAGCCAACCATTATATATTTCAACATCAACATATTTTAAATTATTCGATGTGCGACTAAACCCAATACTCTCGTGCTCTTAACACCATGTTTAAATATGCATTTGAAAATTGATAGTACACTTTGCTAGGACTTGTCAGGATCTTTCCACTTCTTCAAGAATCAATATTAGCTTTAAAAGTGACAAAAAAAAACAGTATCTTTAAAAGTAAACAAACACATTCAGATGGAAAGAAGGACGAGAAATAAGAGTATACAATATCATTATATTTGTCCAGAATTTATATCTGCATTTGAAATTTTGTAATCTTTTGTGCTTGAAATTGCCAGATCAAAAGTTAGTACTAAAAATAGACCATTTCACTGTCTAATCATTAGGAAAGCCCAATGCAATTCTTAAAGTTTATACGGAACAAAGTCAAACCAAGATTATTTCATGAAAAAGGCACCACAGTATGATAATGTTGGCAAATTTCAGTAGGATTTCCCTGGTAGAAAAGAGAAAACTTGAAAAAATAGAAAAAGAAGTGGAACTTACGGTTTTCCTGACAATTTTGACCATTTCTTGTAAAATTTCACGATCAACAACTTGGAAATGCACAAAATCACCACAGTTCTTTATCATTGTTTCCAAAAGCTGCGAAGGTTGACACAGGTTACTGCTACTGAAATCCGGTAGAACTTCATGTCAGTTCTATTACATGGATAACGAGATTCGCAAGCCAAGGGTTGACATGGAAATTGTGCAAGAATAAAAGAAATAGGCTAAAGATCAAGCTTTCTCACTGTTCAACACATACCATTAAAGCAAGAAACTGAACTCTTGGGTTCTTGTTTTGCAAACGCTTCTTCACAGCTTTCACAATATCTTTTGCTTGCCTGGTATGAATGACATTGAGTTATTAAAGCAACCATAAGGATATTTGAGAAACAAACAGGAGTAGGCATAGAATCTTGTTAGAACGTTAAATCATGTCACCACAATTTAAGCACAATCAACATAAGATCAAAAAGTTTGCATGAAGTTTTCAGATTATTTGACAAATTAGGTCCCAAAAGTTTGCATGAAGATTCATCGAATTATAAAAAGGTTTAATTGGGTCCTCAACTTTGAAAATACGAAATCTAAGTGTTTTAAAAGTTCTGAAAGTAGAAACTAACATAAAGGCTATTTCTGCTACTGAAGGTTTTATGCAGATGTCAACAGCAGTATGCTCCCATCCACAGGCTTCACATATTCCCAAGCTCAGTGAGATTTGAAATTTGAACAAGTATTTCAAGCATAACACAACCGAAAAAACAACATTTTGAAAAATATAACAAATATGAGGTATTAAAAAAATTTGAAACTTGGTGAAGCAAAATGTATCAAGGTGTAAAAATTTCTAATGCAACACTACTGCTCCAAAATGATATGCAACTTAAATGCAAAGGTTCTATAAATTTTAATAAAATTTTCAATGAAGATGCAAAACCTAGTGAAAGTCGGGTGCACAGATAAGCAATGCCAAATTTCAAGTGAACGATCTTAACATTATAACTACTGATGAATAGCAGGAAACCATCAAACCAAATCTCTGCAACAAAGCAACTAAATCTCCTAGCAGATCTTGAACAGAAACTTGAGATCATAGAATGAAAAACAGCATATTCAATTTTGATGCATAAAATATAATTTCAGAAATGTGCCAGAACAGATTAAACCTGATCATGCTTTGCAACCGATAACTATAAACACGAAGGGTATGCTAGTTGAGAGATGATGTAACATGAAAAGGAAATGCCACAATGGAAAATAAAGATTCAGCAACCATATGTTGTTACCTATCATTAAATTTTACTTAGCGATGCTTTCCAACAATCAAATCCAAAATCCTGATGATCACCATCATCATTATCATCATTATCCAAACTATTTAGGGTTAAAATAATGAATCTCCCAAGTAATCTTTTCATCTTTTCTTGAAGTCTTCCTTGTTAATCATGTTCATATTTTATTCACTTTTATGCATCTGATTTGATAAAAATTCCTAGTTCTCTTTTATCTTGGATAGTGGAGGAGATAATATTAGAGTAAACTTGAAGCTAAAAGATAGTGGAGGAGATAATTGTCCATATCATTGTCCATATTTGCATTGGATGGAGAAGCTGAAAGATAGTGGAGGAGATAATATTAGAATAAATTTGTGCCGGTATGCAGATTAAAAGGAAATACTTTATGCATATTTTCATATATTAGTTTGTTCCTTTTCTACAAAAAGGCAAATACATGATAAATTCCTTAGGCCCCGTTCAAGGAGATAGATCATTAATATAATACAAAGCTGAATTTACTACTCTGTCAAGGTATCCATCTGGATTGTATACACTACAAAAAAAAAATCACAGATTTTTATCATGATTAAGAGATGCAGTCAAGCAATCGCTCAGTCCTTTAGGAATAGATGACTATTCCGTTTTAATAGAAAAAGGGTCAAGAAGGTCAAAAAGGATGTTCAAAATACTCAGAAACGATGTGAATTTCAAAAGAGAAAATATAGAAGGCATGAAAGGTTCATAAGAATCACTGTCTAGACAGTTTTTGCAACCTGAAAAATCCAATAGGAAGAAGCCAAAATTCAATAGCAATTGAAGTCAGTCTAGTCTAAATAATTATAGAAAATTGGAAAATAGCATAAGGGTGAATGTTTTTCTAGAATAAATACTTGCTTCGGGCATTGTTGGCCTGAACACATGGCTAAAAATTATCCTACCCTGAGGCAAAAGCCTTCAGCAGAAATAAAAGTCAGCGTTTGATCATTTCAAAGGAATATTTGCAGAAAGAGAGTAACAGAGTCGACTGCATCAATTTCAGGTTTAAGTTAAAGCCGACAAAATACTCAGCCTAAAGTGTATGCACTATCATAATAAGATGCTAAGGATTCACTTGAAGTTATTATATGGATGTTTTTCATTTTATATATATATATATATATAAACAAATTGTGGAGTATCTAGGGGTTGTTATTATCTTTTTTATTGATATTATTATAGGTATCATAACAATTCAAAATAAACATGTACAAATTTTATTTTATGCTGAAATTTCACATTCATATATCTCAGAATAATTTGTTAAATTAGTGCGGTTGAATATTTCAAAAATGCCTACAACTTTAACTCTTATGATGTCAAATGGATCAATTATGAATACTGAGAATTTATGTTAGATAAACATCAATATTAGTAAAATAAAATTTGAGACAAAACTGAATGTATTATCACTGCATGAAATTGATGTACTTTTAGGGGTGGATTGACTATCTAGCCATTTTGCCAATATAGATTGCAATAAGAAAGAGGTTAAATTTTATTTTCTTGGAGGAAAGAACATAATTTGAAGATAAATTGTTATTAATGATAATAATCTATTTGAAAGCTTACAAATTATTAAATAATGGGCACCAGAGTTTTCTTGTTGGGGTAAATGATATAACTAAAAAGTTAAATAGTTGAAATATATACAAGTAATGAAAGATTACCGGAAGTGTTTTTCAGATTATTTGCATGAGTTGTCGTCATAAAGAAAAATAGATTTTACCATTAAATTATTACTAGATTTAGAACCAATAAAGAACTTTATTAGATGACAGTTAAGGAGCTACAAGAGTTAAAAAGTCACTTGCAAGAATTAGTAGATAAATCATTTACTAGGCCTAGTACATTTTCATGGGAAACTCCAGTATTATTTGTAAAGAAAAATGATGTAAGCTTCAGGATATGTATTTATTAAAGAAAATTGAATAAAGTTTCTATTAAAAATAAATATCCATTACAAAGAATTAATGATTTATTTGATCAGCTTGAGGAAGCTTCAGTTTTCTCAAAAATTGATTTAAGGTATGTATATCATCAGTTGCACATTAGAGATGAAGATATAGCCAAAACTACATCTAGAACAAGATCTGACCATCATGAGTTTGCGGCAAAGCTGTTTGGAGTGATGAATACTCTAGCAATTTTCATGGATTAAAGAATATAATATTCAAATCAATTTTGGATGTATTTGTAAAGAAATTTATAAGTGATATTTTAGAGTATTCTAGAGATGAAGTTAGTTATTCAAATTATTTGCATGGAGTTCCACAAACACTATGGAAAATAAATTAAATGCTAAATTCTCAAAATGTGAATTCTGGTTAAAGAGTGCAACATTCTTTGGGCATGTAATAAGCAGTGATGCTAGTTCAGTGGATCAGAACAAAATTAAATCTATTTTAGGTTGGCCAAGGCCATTGACAGTTACAGAGGTGTGAAGTTTATAGGGCCATGTAAAGTATTGCATCTGATTGGTAGAAGAATTTTCTTAGATTGATATACCATTATAAAGGTTAAATAAAAAAACGATGAAAAATGAATGTAACATTCAATGTAAGGAAGCTTTTCAAAAATTGAAGACTTATTTGATGCTACTCCAATATTAACTTTTTCATCAAGTATAGAAAGATTTTAAATATACAATGATGCTTCATTATCGTGCTTAGGGTATGTGTTAATACAATATGTTAAGATAGTGACATATTCTTCATGGTTATTAAAGAATTATGAAAGAAATTATCCTACAATGTTCTAGAATTGATAGCAATTGTTTTCGCACTTAAGATTTTTTTTTATTATTTTTAATTTTATTTTTTGCACTTAAGATATGGAGGCATTATTTATATGGGATTAGGTGTGAAGTCTTTACAAATAAAAAAAAATATGAAATGCATATTTAATTAAAAGAAAATAAATTTTAGCACAAAAGATGACTAAAGCTTATTAAATATTACAATCTAGATATACAACATAATTCTAAAAAGGTAAATATACTTATAAATGCACTAAGTTGAAAATTTTCTAGCAATGCAAAATTTTCCAACAATGCAAATTAGCTACACTTAACAGGAATAATTAATTAAGGATATTGAAAAATTAAAATTATAAGTGGTTAATTATAAATATACAAATTTTATTTTATTGAATCAGCTGGCAGGTCAGTTGACATTAAAAGACAATAAAAATTTCATTATCTCCAAATATCAATTAAAGAAAATACTAAAAATGATAAAAGTAGGTTAATTAAAAAATTCTAAAATTAATAAAGATAAATCATTGAAAGACAATAATAGAACCTGTTATTTAAATACTGAAAATTTTTAAGAGATGAAATTCTACAAGAAGCACATTTGTCTGATTATATAATTCAACTAGAATAAAATATATTAAGAGTTGAAAAAAATATTTTGGAGGCCAAGAATAAAAATAATCATTACATAATTCATATTTAAGTATAACTACATGCCAAATGGTTAAAGCTGAACATTAAAAACCAGTTAGACAATTGCAACCCTTAATAATATTGGCGTGGAAATGGGATGGGATTACATAGCTTTTTGTTAGGAAACAAGCGCAGAAATAAAAAAGAGCTTGGCTGAAATTTAGAATTTCAACAAAGATCGAGCAGAATTTGAGATAAACCCCGTGGAAAAAAACTAGGGAAACTTGATAATTGATGAATAGTGGAAGAAAATAAATAGGATACAATAAATCTTCAATTCAAGAGGAAGATTCGACTTACCCAATCCCTACCCGGCGGCTAAAGCCCAAGCAAACCTAAGAGAAAACCTAAATTCAGCAAAAACAAAGATCAACCTAACCCTAACCCTTCAAATCTATTTAAAGAATACAAATATAATTATAATTACTAAACATTCCCTCCCAAATTTAATTCCCTCCAAACCGCCCCCTCCTCTTTAATTTTGTATTCAAATAATGGCACCAAAAGGGGGGCCGACGGCTTTTTGGTATGCTTGGAGTAAACCAAGGGCCACCCCTGGAGCTGGTCCGACTGGACGAGTCATTCTTGGATCGGTCTAACAATTTTATGATTGGATTATCAAAATCAAGACAGAGCCATGATGCTTTATAGGTTATTCTAGATAGATTAATAAAGTTTGCTCATTTATTCTGATTAAATAGATTGATTATGTGGAGAAATTAGTAAAAATAGATGTTAATAAAATTATATGATACCAAAATTTATAATTTTTGACAGAGATGATTGATTCACCTCCAAGTTGTGAAAGAAGATTCAAGAAGTTTTGAAACTAAACTGACCTTCAGTGCTGCATTTTATCCTCAAATAGATAGACAATTTAAGAGAATAATATAAACTCTTTAAGATTTACTCATATTGTGTATGTTATATTTTGGTAAAGGCTAAAGATCACATTTATCATTAATAGAATTGGTTCATTACAACAATTTTCAATCTAATATTAGAATGACGCCATATAAAGCTCTTTATATAAGAAAATGCAAGACAATTTCTTATTTGGTAGAGATGGGAGAAAAAAATATAATCGGTATAAAACTAGTGGATGATGCTAATAATAAGATTTGAATGATTATGAATAGAATGAAGGTTGTGCAAGATAGCTAACGAAAATATTATGGTGCGAAACAAAAACTAGTTGAATTTAAAGTTGATAAATTTGCATTTATTAAATTTAGTCTAATGAAAGATGTGCAATGGTTTAGAAAGATTAGAAATTGAGCCTGCGGTACATTGGACTATTTGATATTATTGAAAGAGTTGAAATTGTGATTTATAGATTAGCGCTATCAACACATACACAGGGAATACATAATGTTTTTCATGTATCCATATTTCAAAAATACATAAATGATTTATCCAATAGAATTCTGTCAAATTTAATTGATATACAACATAATTTGAGATATGTAGAGAAATCTAAAAAAATACTGAAATTTTGAGTGGAACGAGTTAGAAGTTGAAAAATATCAGTCGTCAAAATTTTATTAAAACATGAGATAGAAATAGATGCTACGTGGAAGGAATCAGAAATGACAAAATAATATCCACATTTATTTGATTAAGTATAGTTAATTTTATTTCATTAAAATTTTAAGGATGACATTTTTATAAGGGGAGACTGTAAGGGTTGGCTGAATCAGTTCAATAAAACTGTCTCCCTTATTTAAGCAATGAGCGAAGGTGGGGCTAGCTACATGCAATAGATTTAGTGAAATGAGGGCATGCGAGCATAAGCAGAAGGACACTTCTCCTCGTACGGCTTTGGTTGACATAAAAGAAAAGTGATTCAAGTGTGTAGCCTAGTTTAGTGGCTTCAATTGGAAGCAGAGAAGTTGGGTGAAACCAATTTCTAGAATGGGAAAGAAGAAGAGAAGAAGAAAAAGAAGGTCGCGTGCAGTTCGTGAGTTTGATAGATAGAGATAGATATGAAGTTATGCGATGCAACTGACTGCCATTGGATTGACACAAAGGAGAAGGAGGAGGGTCGCTGCGAGTAGTCGAAGTCAGAGGTGAAGGCAGTGGTTTGTTTAATGAGCTCAGTCAGAGAAAAGGAACTATACGAAGACTTCAATTTGGCTGCATATGTCAGATATGAAGGAGAAGAAGTTTTGATTGTTCCATTCCTATTCAATGTAGACGTAGAAGAAGAATAAGGATTGTGTGTGGCTACAATCAAAGGAGAGGCGACAATTGCTAGATGAAGATGAAGAAATAGGTGACAATCGAGCAAGTAGAAGATATTGAACGAAATATATTATTGTTCTGTTCCTTACGGAAACTCAAGCAACAAAGTTGGAATAGAGAAGAAGAAGAAGAAGAAGAAGAAGAAGAAGAAGAAGAAGGACTATTTGGTGGTGTTAGAAGTCAAAGAAGAAGAAAAAGAATTCATTCTACTTGGTTGCTGACAAGGTTTAAAATTGCGTAAATAAGCCTCGATGTGTTTTTCGTCTGTGAGGCGAGGCGTAAGCCTCGAGGCGGTGTGAGGCGCAAGCCTCACGGACTCAGAATTTCCTAAATGATAATTTAAGGATTTTAGCAGGTAAATAATAACAAGATTCTATCATACAATAAAAACATCTAAATGACATGTGAAATTAGTGGAAAGTAAGAAAATAGATGCAATAAAATCATGTCCCAAAGTACAAAACCACAAAATATTAATCTATCAAAACTCCCAAAGTACAATTAAGAAAGAACATATAAAATCCAATCATATCCCATCACTAAATGGGTCTTCAAGGAAATCTCTTCTCCAATTGTATCTATGAATATTATATCTTCATCATCTTCAATGTGACTCACTTTTCTCTTCCCCGTTCAATAAGAATGATCATTATCATGTTAATTGCTCACCTGATATAAATATAACGCAATAACATATAAGAAGTTGTGGAATACCTTTATTTGGTTATTGTGCTGCAAAACTAGTGGATGTGTGTGGTGTGGTACTAGTAGATGTGCCCACTTGATCTGCTTCGCCCCTCAAGACATCCACACTTAGATCCTCTAGCTACAGGTCTGAAAATGACAAATCTGTCTCATCTAGTCATCTTCTATGAATCACTCATTATAAAATAACACATCATCACACACCAACGTGTCTTCATCATCCTTTAACCCCTTGTTCCTCAACCTCCTATCTCTCAACCTCTTTTTGTGCATAATATACACAAGGGAGTTCATTCTCAGTGTTGAAAGCCGATTTCTTCTCTTTATTTGCACTTGACTATATGTACTCCAGTTTCGCTCACACCCAGAAGAAGAATAAGTGAGGCATATTGAAAGAGCAATTTCCACTCTCTATTATGTATAGTGGAGGAAGAGCCCTTTCCACTTTCGCTCCCGAAGTAAGCACCATGTTCGACCCTTTCATCAAATTGCTCATGTTGTAAGTGTTTTGTCGTGGTACTTTTCTTCATGTAAGCAATAATTTCATCATTCACCTTGTCCGGCACATTTGCCTATGGTGCTACGTTTTTATGAGAGCACGATAAGTGTTCCTTCACGCGGATAACTCCGCCCTTTACCACTTTTTCGCAAAAATTGCATTTTAAATACACATAAGTCTTCTCACCGCCGTTTATGTCAACTTGTACACTGTATTTCCAAGACGAGTCCCTCCGCAATGACGTATTACACTTTTCCTTGCCCTTAACTATATTTCCTAAAAGAAAAAAGCAAAAAAAAAAAAAAAAATTTCCAAAAAAAAAAAAAAAAAAAAAAAAAAAAAAAAACTCAAAAAAATTTAAAACCTTAACTTTCCTATAAGTAGAAAAATCATACCCTAAACTTAAAAAAAACTCTAAGAACTCTTCAAGAAGTGATGTAGAGGGGCGGCCGGAAATAAGGAACTCACCGGTGAGCGGGGACGCCGGCAGAGATGTGCGGGATAGCCAGCTTTGGAAGCTTGCGGGATCGGGAACGAAGGCTTGCGGGTTCGGGAGCTTGCGGTTTGGCTTGGACAGGTAGAAGAGAGAGACAAAATTCATTTTTATGTTAAGTGAGTGGGACCCTTTCTATGAGGCGCACGCCTCAACATAAATTGCACAATTGCGCAATTGAGGCGCGCCTCACTAAGCTTGAGGCGTAAGCCTCAGCAAACACCAAAATTGCTTAGGCAATGAGGCATTTTTGGTCTGAATTGCGCAGAGGCACGCCTCTTATTACGCAATTTTAAACTATGGTTGCTGAAGTCAAAATCGAAAAAGAAAAATAAGAATTGTGCAATCTGGTTCAAGGGAGTTTGAGACAGAGAGAGAAATAGAGTAAGTGAATCTACTTTTTGCAGTAGAAAAGAAGGGGTTTATGATTTTGATTTGATTTAGTTAATTTGTGTGATTATTTTCAATAGAGAAGAAAAAAAAGATGGTTTGATTTGTGTGATTGCAATTAGATGAGGGAGAGTAATTAGAAATAATCAATGAAATTTATCTAATTATTCAGCTCTTTTAATAAAATATAATATAAAATGCAATTAAACATATGACTTGATAATTAGATGCATTCAATGTTATCATTGATGATGTTCGATGAGTTTGATGTTGTTTGCCAACATTTAATGCTTTCGCATTGCCATTGATAATATTCGATATCTCCGATGTCATTTTTTAATATTGTTTAACATTGTTAATATTATTTTAGACAATGAAAGAATTGAGAGGTATAATCGAGGTGAAAATATTGAAAGCAAGTAAGTGCATTCTCGGGAAATTTATACTGAGTGTTAAATATGTTATTGAAAATTTAATTGGAAAATATAATGTAAATATCTTTTTAAATTAGTTCCGTGATTTGGCTTAATCATGTACCTCATGTTTAAGCTGTGCACTAAGGAAGAACTTAACAAAACATTAAAGTGAGTCAAGTCGACTCTTGAGTTGGCTCGAGCTCAGCTTGATAAATGACTCGTGGGCTTAGCTTGATGAGCTAGCTAGCTAAGCTTGAGCCTGCCTTAACTTGTTCGCTAGCGAGTCAGCTTGCTTAAAAATATTATTATAAAATACACTAAAAAATATATTAGACTTTAAGAGTTCAAGTATAAAGCTATTATAAATATTTGAAAATTATATCTCGCTTTCTTATATCAAGTGATTCTTTATTATTTATCTAATTTCTCATTCTTTTATATTTTTATTCTAAAAATTATTTGAATCATAATAATTTTCTCTCTTTCATTATAAAAGAGCTGACTCAAACTCATAGATTTAAGCTGGAGCTCAAGCCCAACAACAACACCAACAACAATATCAAACCTTTATCCTCTATTTGGGGTCGGCTACATGAATCCTTTTTTCTCCATTATGTCCTATTAAGAGTCAAATTCTCATTTAAATCTAATAAAGAAATGTCATTTCTAATATTTTCTAACCAAGACTTTTTACATCTACCTCTCTCTTTCTTAACATAAGTCAAATCTAAATCATATACTTTCCTAACCAGTTCATCGAAAGGTCGCCGTTTTATGTGACCAAACCATCTCAAGCGATTCCTCTCTTTCTAATCTTATCTTCCACTAGAGCTACTACAACCTTTTCACGTATATGCTCATTTCATATCCAGTCTCCAAGAGTAAAACCACTCATCCGCCTGAGCATCCTTAACTCTACAACACTTAACTTAATATTATGCATCTATTTTAATGGCCAACATTTTGCACCATAAAGCATTGCAGGTCTCACCACAATCTTATAGAATTTCCCTAAGTTTGAGTAGGACTTTTCTATCACACAACAAGCTCGATGCATTCCTCCAATTCAACCATCCAACTTGAATTCTACTAATAATATCCCCATCTATTTCACCATCACTCTAAACAATAGACCCAAGATATCTAAAACATGTACTCTTATTAATGGCTTGATTGCCTAAATTCACAATCCCCCTACTAGATCTATTATTACTAAAATTATACTCAATATATTCAATTTTAGATCTACTAAAACGAAAACCTTTATACTCTAAGGTGGACCTCCATAATTCAAGTTTACCTTCAACTCCCTCTCCTGTCTTATCAACAAGAAGAATATCATCACCAAAAAGCATACACCAAGGTACAACCTCTTGCGAATGTCTAGTGAGAAAATCCATGACTAAAGCAAAAAGATATGGGCTTAAGGAACATACTTGACATAATCCAACTGAAATAGGAAAATACTTGGTCAAACCAACTTGTGTTTAAACACAAATAACAACTCCTGCGTACATATCCTTAATGAGCTGAATATAAACATTATTAACCTGTTTCTTTTCCAGAACTCTACATAGCACTTCTCTTGGAACTTTTTCATATGCTTTATCTAAATCAATAAATATCATATGTAGATTCTACTTATTCTCTCTATACTTCTACGTGAAACCTCTCAATAAATGTATAGCTTCCATAGTAAAACTACATAGCATGAATCCAAATTGATTTTGAGAAACATTATTATCACACCGCAACCTATGCTCTATAACTCTCTCCTATAATTTTAAAGTATGACAAATTAACTTAATTCCTCTATAATTCACACAATCTTGTGCATCACCTTTATTCTTAAAACTAGAAACTAACACACTCATTCTCCACTCATCTGACATCTTTTTAGTCTTCAAAATAATATTAAAAAATTTAGTAAGCTGAAGCTCAAGCCCGAACTTAATTAATTAATCAAGCTCAAGCTTAAGCTAGAGGTGATTCAAACTTGGCTTGACTTGTTTATACCCCTATAGGAATTCATCATCATATGGCATTAGTCAGGGAAACAATGTACCATCCATCGATGCAACATTAGACAGTGTTTCTAAAATAAATGACTTATAAAATGTTAAAATTTGATACTTGCAATAATAACGAATATTTAATGAAAAATGATGATTATTACTGCTCATGTTTACTTTCAATTAAATGAAAATTTTAATGATTAATTAGGACAACTCACATATATATTTTAGTTATTATTACTATATTATAGGACTATAATTAATCACTAAGTTTGATGATGAAAACTCAACCCATTAAATGAAGTAAAACTCAGATTGAGTAAATGTTAGACAAAGAAGGTTTTGTGTATAGACGAAGGTGATCTAATGAAAAATAGATATGAATTTATTATACATATTCAAAACTTAGAATGGATGATTAATTACTCTTTTCAAAATCTTAGATGTTGTTTTATTTGATCTTTTTAGTTATTATTGAAATAATTAAATTTATTGTCTGAATATTATTCCCAATTTGGCATCCCAAATTCTCAGATCGGGTCTTAACAAAAGCGGTATCAAAGCTAATGTTATTCTAAGAAATATAAATAATAATAATGAAAGAGTCATTAGGTTGACCATTGAAATTTAGTAGAATTAAATTGATGTTACTATTGTTTCATATTTTCCTATTACAATTTATCTTGCTTAACTATTATCTAATGACATAATCATTTGGAAATAATTAAAATTCGTATGATTATTTAAGAAGTGTATAATATGAACAAAAAATTTCAAATTTCTACCCATACATAAATAATAAATTGTGTTTCTATCTTCTCATAATATATCAATCATCCTTTATTTTATTTTATAAAAATAAAGACAAAACTAAAGCAAACTAAATAAAATAAAATGGTAACAAATATTCCCTTAACTTCCGTATGAACTATGGAATAATAACAACTAACAATTATAACATCTCAGAAGAAGCAGTTTTATGTTTTTGTTTCAAATCATAGAATTGAAAACTAGTATCGGATTGATCCAGAAAGTAAAAAGGGCAAAAAGCAGAAACCCTAAAATCAATCAAGAATCCCAATCCCGTCACGCATAAAACCCATCGAACCATAAAATTCATGCTCACAAGGGATCGGTGTTGATGGCATCGCAGATATCCATGTTCATCGTCCAGTCCGGAATCATCAAAAGGTGGCTCGTCGCTTTCTCAACTCTTACCGTCGCCGACGATGGCGTCGACATCAAAGACGGCACCATATTAGCTCCTCCTGGTTTCCAAAACTAAAAAGAGGTAAACTGATTAGTAGTAGAAGAAGAAGCAGCAGCAAAGAGTACGAGATTTTGAGAAAGACAGAGAGAGAGAGAGGGGAACTCTTCTTACCAGAAATATAGTTGGGGCAAACTATTAGCTTCTCCAACTCCAACTCCAAAGAGGTTTGACAGAAGAATCAGACAAAAGCCGAGTCAAAGGTGCCGTCTTTCTTTTTAATTTGAAGAAAGGAGTCGTCTTTACCCCGAGGGCATCGTCAGCCTTGCGGCTTGCAGCCATGTTGAAGAACGGGCGGCTGACTATATCTATATCTGTCCTATTATAGGATCCGTGGGGGTGTTAATTCGGATTAATAGGTCGAGTTTGGGTCGAATCCGACTTGACCCGGTCACAAACGGGTTGACACTAACCCAGCCCGGTTTTGTAAACGGGTTAGGTTTGTCAACCCGGACCTGACCCGTTCGGGTTACTGGGTTGACCTGACCCGACCCGCGAGCAAGAAATCACGCGCGGTTCGCCGATTTGCCATCTGAGGCTCAGCGAAGCGGGTCTCAACCAACGGCAGGCTGGCCACTGGCCAGGCGACGACGCTCAAGCGGTGCTGGTGCCGATGAGGTCCTCGCATATGGCAGTATGTAGGGCTGCAAACGAACCGAGCCGAGCCGAGTATGTGAGTGTTCATGTTTGTGTTCATTTAATACCAGCTTGTTCATGTTTGGTTCATGTTTGTTCGAGCTTTTAGCATTTGTGTTCATGTTTGGTTCATTGGTTCATGTTCAGTTCATGTTCGTTCGTTTAGTGTTTATCAAGCTTGTTCGCAAACATATTTAATGAATTTTTTTAACTATCAAACAAACACGTTCATGAACATATCTATGAACAAACGCATTTATATTAAAAACAATTGTCTATGTAACAAAGATAATGATTATTTATATTTATTAATTCTATAGTCAAATATTAATTATTTTTATCGAGCTTATTCACGAGTTCAAAATCGAACACGAATTGAGTTTTTATCGAGCTTAATGTCAAGCTTGTTCACGAACTTCAAATGATGTTGTTCACGAACATAAATGAGCCGAACGCATTAGTGTTCAAGTTTGTTTATTTAGGAATCGAGTATTTAAAATATTATTCAAGTTTGTTTGTTTAGTTAATTAAACGATCGCAAACGAGCTTTAATCGAACCGAACAACGAGTAGCTCGTCGAACATTTGGTTCGCTTGCAACCCTAGCAGTATGGGATTGACGTCGGTGCAGGCGCGCAAGGGGCCAAAGGTCATGTGGAGACGAGCCAGATGGTTGGCCTGACGCCTGACGCGGTCCAATCCCTCAAAGATGCGAATAGCTTGCCAGGCGACGCGGAATGATTGTCAGGCAACAATGTGACAGGACGTCTGGTCCCTCGATTCCCTCCCACGCGGGAAAAATTAAAACGAGCAGAGGCGTATGCGGGTCATTTCGGGTCAATTTCGGGTTACCAGGTTGACCCAGGCCCGGTCCGTTTTTAAGTGGGTCGAAAATTGGAACTCGAATTCGACCCGTTTGTTAAACGGGTCGACCCTAACCCAGTCGGGTTGTCGGGTCGTGTCAATAATTGACACCCGTATAGGACCGTTTAGAGCTTAGTCATTTAATTATATATCAGCGAAGTAATTAAGTGAATATTTTGGGATTAAGTAATAATTTTTTTTGGAATGATCGGCAAAGCATAGATTTCTACAAAATAATAGCATTGCCACCTATGCGCGAATGAGCAAATGTTGATATATTTTATGTCTAATGAAAGAGATATACGATATATTAAGAAAATGAGATATTTTGTTATGGAGATATTTTCTGGTTCGCTTATTTTTAAAGTTTTTTTTCTCTTTCTAATTTATTTATATCTTTCTCTTAATATTCAATGAGCAATTATCTTTTTTTCACGTGTTAATTATGTTGATCGTGCTCATCTATCAGGGCTTCAAATTGACAATTTATCATTAAATTTTAAGATTAAAAATTATGAAAGAATATTCCTATATGATTTATGTGATGAATTTTAGTCCTTAAATTTATGTTGCCTCAAACTAAGTAGAAATTTTTGTATTAAAAAATTGCTTTAAAAATATTAAAACTGTTACAAATAATGTCTAAATTATCAAAATTGAAATTTTTATGATGAATTTGAAACCAAATTTTAAGGCTTCGTTTGGGACGCCTTTCTTATTGCTTCTTAAATAAGCTTTTTAGTACAAAAATTAAAATTTTATATTAAAAATTTACTTTAAGAAATATTAAGAAAGTTGTCCCAAATGAAACTTAAATCTTACTTGAAATTTGAGAAATTTTCGGATTGAAGGTTTTGTTTTGTTATATTTTGTCTAAAATTGCTTTTATAGAAACACAACAAAGGGCACAATGAAAATTTGACTCGGCTTTTGTCTAATTCCTGTCAAACCTCTTTGGAGTTGGAGTTGGAGAAGCTAATAGTTTGCTCCAACCATATTTCTGGTAAGAAGAGTTCCCTCTTTTTCTCTCTGTCTTCCTCAAAATCTCGTACTCTTTGCTGCTGCCGCTTCTTCTTCTACTACTAATCAATTTACATCTTTTTAGTTTTGGAAACCAGGAGGAGCTAATATGGTGCCATCTTTGATGTCGACGCCGTCGTCGGCGATCGACAGTAAGAGTTGAGAAAGCAACGAGCCATCTTTTGATGATTCCGGACTGGACGATGAACATGGATATCTGCGATTCCATCAACATCATGAGAGCCGAAAAAATGTTGAATTTCATAACTATGGTATTCCCTAGCACTATCACTTCATAATACTTATATTAGGACATATATTGTATGATAATATCGTTATAAAGTTTCTTAAATAGCAAGTTAACTTTTGACTTGGAGTTCAATCATAACTAAAGCATATAATTTCATTCATATATAAAAAAAGGCAAACTAAATGGCTACTAATAAGTTTGAGTGTCCTAAGACACACAATGATTAGGCCAACACATAACAACATAAGATAAGCTAGTAATGATTATTGTTGACCAATTGATAAGCTTATTAGTCATTTCACTCATTTTTATCACAATAAGTACATTTCTGATACCATGCAAAAGTAAGGGTGGGACATTGAATCTTATTTCAAGTTAGAGATAAATATGTATATATTTATAGGTATAGAAATAATTATAACTCCTATGATTAAAGAACATTTTAATACATAATCAATGGTAATAAAAAAAATGAAAACACTAGCATGCATGCATGTTGTTGTGGGGGACAATCGTATGATGGTTAAAAGGATTAGAACACATATATAGATTGCTAATGTGGACACTCATCTTGCATTTGATAATCTTGATAACTAGGACGAATTAAGATAGGGTATAACATGAGAGAAAGACAAGGTTTCCCTTTTGATGCCCTATGGACTTTCATAAAAATTTAAGTAGGAAAATATGATTTTATATAGGGGTGTCATTTTTGGGCCACGGGTTAGGTTCGGGTTGAACCTGAAACTGACCTGACACTATTCGGGTCAACCCAAACCCAACATATTTTTGCAAACGGGCCAATTTTTTGGACCCGAATCTGACTCGCTTTGAATTTCGGTAAACCCGACCCGGCCCGTAAGTCAAATCCCATAACTACGCTTCGGGTTAATTGACATAGGCAGAAATCACGTAACTTCAACATCCGGTAGTGGCAACAACGATAATAGCGGTAGGAGATGTGACATGGCATCACGGGCAGCGGCGACAAACGGTAGTGGCAATGTGCAGCAGATGTGATAACGTTAGTGGCTCGCAGGCAGCAGGATTGAGGGCAGCAGCATCGCGGGCATTGGCAGACGCTAAACACGACGTGAAAGTCGACATGCGAGGTAGCGGGGCAGGTTACGCAGTAGCGGCTCAATGGCTAATGGGACATGGGTAGTGGGGCAGGCTACGCGGGCAAATGGGAAATTCTGGGTCATTTTTGGGTTTATGGGTCAACACAAAACTAACCCAATTTTTGAAACAAGTCGAAAACCATAACCCAACCTGATTCGGGTTCGGGTCAACTCAAACCCAAAATTTCTGGGTTAGGGTTGGGTCGAAATTTTGAGTCGTGTCAAATATTGACACCCCTATATGACTCATAATGCACACAATTGAAAAAATCCTCATTATATATCATCTTGAAAAACATAGAAGTTCATTTTGGATGAAATTAGTTCTAGGGTAAATTTTTAAAATAATTATCATTAAAAATTTAATTATTTATTAAACCAACAAAAAAAATTACATTTAGAACTAGGCAAAGTCGCCCAATGAACTGCGACTTGCTCAAGTTATAAAATATATTAAAAAAAGATTTTAGGGGAGAGAAAGTTAGAGAGAGAAATAAATTAAAAATAGAGAAATAAAGTATGAGATATAAATAAAAAAATCCAAAAAAAAATTTCATGTTGTTCTGGGAAGTGGTATATCAGATTTTTTATTAAAATTTAAATGTAAATTTTTTTTCTATTTTTAATAAATAATTTAGAATGAAAAATTTAATGAGATTATTAGGTGCCAAAAAAATTTAAAATTAAATTATCATATCAATTAAAATACATTTTTTATAATTTTTATTCTAATAATTTATCTTATTTTAAATTTATCTTTGTTACAAAGAAATGATATTTTAATAAATATTTATTTTACACTTTCATTAAATTTAGAGAGTAACTTAATTTTTATAAATATAAATAAAAACTGCGTATATTTTTTCATTAAATATAGAAGTAACGTGATTTTTTTAAAAAAATATCTAATTTTAAAAAAAATCATTAAATTGATTAATGAAAAATAAGATAAATATTATATAAATTTATTTCCTTAAAACAAGAAAATTTATAATAATAATACTGTATCATGAACAAAAAATAAAAAAAAGGATTATTTTTAAATGATTATGAAAATTAAATTGTGAATTTTTAATACATATTAACTCATAAAAATATTTTATTTAATTTTTTTTTTTAAATAAGAAAAAACATTTGCATTTTAAAATTTTAATAAAAAATAAAAAAAATTGATGTACTCATCTCTAAAGACACGTGAATAAAAAAAAGATCGTTTTGGAATTCTGTATTTATCTCTCATTCTTTATTTTTCTCTACTTTTAGTTTATTTCTATTTATTTCTCTTCTAAAATATTTTCTTTCTATTTTATTTTCTCCTCCTGAAATGTTTTCTTAAAGATTTTAACTTGAGCAAGTCGCTCATTCATTGGGCGACTTGCCTAGTTTAAATTTATTTATTTGGTGATTAATAGTTAATTAATTCTTTAATGATATTTATTTTAAAAATTACCCTTATTTCTAATAGCTAACCTCTTGTATCCACACACTTATTTTTTGAAGTTGAAATATTTAAAATGGGGTTGAATGTCATTAATTGGCAAGCTCTCATCTTCAAAGTCCTCTTACCCTTCGGTCCCATCGAAGGCTCTCCATGCTGTGAGCCTTGTCTCGAACTCTTTATAAATACTTAGCCGATCTTGCCACATGTTGATGACTTTGAATGAAGGAATAATTTTTATTTTTATATGTTTTTAATTAATTTTAATTATTATTTTCTTATGTTATTTAATTAATTTTAATTAAATAAAGATTCTAAAAGAAAAGCTTTAAATGTTAATTACAGGCCTAGCCTCAGCTGGATATCCCTAGACATAAAAATGCCTAAACTAAGCTTCTTTTCAATTCATAACTTATATGGGATTTTAGCTACTACTTTGCTTAGAACTCTATTAAGAATGTAAATTGCAGTCTTTAAGGCTTCTTCCCAAAGTGATTCTGGTATAGAAGAATGACTAATTATGCTTATAAATATATCTTTTAAGATTCTGAATCGTCTCCCAGCTACGCCATTTTGACTTGGAGTCCCTGACATAGTGTATTGTGGAAGGATGCCACATTATGCTAAATATTTATAAAAGGGTATGGATGTTATTCACCTGATTCATTATATCCACCATAGCATTCACCATCACAATCAGATTTGATGACACCTTTAATCTTCTTACCAAGTTAATTTTCAACTTCAACTTTGAAGATCTTAAATACATCCATATATTCTAATTTTTTGTATTAAGTATAAGTACCTATAATGAGAATAATTGTATATGAAAATAATAAAATATTATTGACTATTCTATGAAGTTGTAGGGAATGAGGCACAAATATCAGTACTTATTAATTCCAAAATATTTAAACTTCTTTTGACACCTATTTTCTTAATATTTATTTATTTTTCCTTACTTTCAATAAAAATTTTTAAATCAATATAATTAAGGGAATCAAGAAATCCATATAACACAAGTTTTTTAATTCTTTGTTTAAAAATATATCATAAACGTCTTTTCCATAATATAAAGGAATTCTCATAAGGAAAGTTTCTCTTTGTACCAAAATTATTTATATGTAATGTTTTATTTATCTGTGAGGTAGAAATATCCAATTTATATAGATTATCAATTAAAGAACATGTACCAATATTTTTAAACATTGAAAGAGATTGAATTTTTCATTTTCAAATGAACAAGAGTAACTAGATTTGCCCAAACATGAAATAGAAATAAGACTATATTTGAATGATGATACATAAAAAGTCTCACCCAAATCTAAAGTACAACCAGATTTTAAGTATAATTTATATAAGCCTATAACTTTAATAAAAGCTTTGTTGCCATTCCCCACATAAATGAATCTTTCAACACTAGTTCGCACTCGGCTTCTTAAACGACCATGCATTGTCATATTAATGTGAGTAGTTGCACCTATATCTATCCACTAAGTATGATTTGGTACTAATGTCAAATTAATTTTAGAACAAATAAGATTTAAAAGTTTATCCTTTTTGATGAGCTAGATATTAGCATATTTTGGACAATTCATCTTTACATGACCGATCTTCTTGTAGAAGAAACAAGTAATAAGTAGATCTTACTTTTGTTGCACTTTAGGTTGAGAAATACCTTTATATGCAGCTCCTTTAACTGTATAATTTATTTTATTTTTTTGTAGAAATGTCATGAGAATAAGAAGCTAAGTGAGAATTTTTTATCTTTTCTTATTTTAATATTTCTTTCTCTTACACACATTGAATAATGAGCTCATTGAAAGTCCATATTTTCTTTTAAGTATTGTAACTTATCTTAAAAATATGGAATTATGCAGGAAGAGTGATTAAGACTAGATGCATAAGAATGTCATCAGATAATTCTAACTTTAGTACTTTTAGTCTTGTAACAAGATTAGATATTTTCATAATATACTCATTTATATTCCCTTTGCCTTTATGCAACATTGAAACAAGTTTACTAAGAATAGTAATTTTTTTTTACCTTTTTAGAACCTACGAAATGGTATGTTATTTGGCTTAGAAACTTCTTAGCATTTTCCTCATACATTACAACCCATATGATAAATATAATATAGTAATTCATGATCATAAGGCTCATGCGGTTTGAACCCTCAACTTTTAAAAAAATTTTCCTTTGTTTAATAGTGCTTTCTGCAATAAGGACAGGAGGGTGCATATATATTCTGTCTATATCAAATAGTCTAGATCCATACCCTAAGAATAATAGTAATATGCTATTTTCATTTCTTAAAATTAGAGCCATTAAGTATTAGAATGTTATTTAACTTGACAAAAATTAAAGAAATATTAATTGAAAAAAATATTCATAATTAATAACAGTGTAGTTCGATTGCGTTTCCTAGTCAAACCCTAACCCATGCCTATTTTTTTTTTTATTCTTTTTTTTTGGCCCGTTTGGTTAAGCTAACCCTGATTAGATGACCACCATTGTGGGACCAGAGCCCGTGGGTGATGGTAAGATCTGAATAAAAAGTCAAAGTCAAGCCTGTGAAAATCAGACTAGACAAAGAATAGGAAGAATGAGTGATTTACAATTCAATCATTTCGATCGGTTGAATCAAATGATGTAATAAATAATAATATTAATATAAAAAAACAACTAAAAAAAATAAATATATTCATATAATAGAAATTAATTAAAAAAATGTTTAAAAAATAGAAGTGTTGTATAGTGTATAATGAAACTAAAAGTAGCTTTTTTGTTTTGTATGATTTAGTCCAACATCATTTGTTATGTTTTGCTTTGTATAGTTTATATAACATTTTACTTTTACTCATGATAGGAGCTCATATAGAAGTTCTGGCCAGTTTGATGCACAGTTGGTTTTCAAGCTGAATCGAATTGACCTTCTGACCAGTTCACAATTGAACCAATTGAAACAAATAGATTTACTTTGATGTCCAAAACTCCATCGAACCCATCATATCAAGTCCTGCCATCACCCATGAGCCCTGGTCCCACAAAGATGGTCATCTAAAGAGGCATGAGTTAGGGTTTGACTAGGAAACACAATCGAAGTTTTTGAAAAATTGTGTGTGTTAGTAGCCATCACCCCGGGAAGATCTTGGTATTCTGGCAGGAGATACATATTACAAATGCGAATATATTACAAAATTATTTTTTAATAAGTAGGGAATTGAAAGTAGGCTTCAATTTTTATAAATGAGAATATATTTCAAAATATTCCGGATGTGCAGTTCTATGAAATGAAAAATACATATTTATAAAAAGCCACTTGAAAAAAAAAATCATGAAGATCAAAATTATAGTTACATAAAAATAATAGATACAAAATATTGATGCAAAAAATCATATCAATTTAAGTTATTTATAAATATCATAATTATAGCCCAATTGAGGTAATGAGAAATAACATAAAGCTTATAAGATATTATCTATGATGCAGAGAACTAATGAGAGGCTTAATAATAATGGTCCAAATAAAATCGAAATAGTAGCAAATAAAAAAAATCAACAAAAAGCTTCTAAATATAGTTTTAGATCCAACAAAAATAGTAGCAAATAAAGTTCATGATAATGTAAAATAAGAAATAAAAAAATTTTGCAAAGCAATTCAACCAAAAAATTAATTTGTAATATCCAACATGTCTTGATAGCATTTTCATATGTCAATTTGGCATATAATGAATTTCTTCTCATGATAATGTTGTGCAAATAACACCAGAAAATAACACAAATCACTCAACCAAACCCAATGAACACGATGTCATTTAAGTGGTTTGGCGAAGAATTGCCTACGTTCCTGGGGAGTAGATGATTTCGCTATATTGTACGTGGAGAAACAGTATTACAATTGGCTCTCTTGCTCTCAGTTACAGTGGCCCTCAACCTCCATATATAGATTTGAAATGAAAATTAAAAATGAAAACCTAATCAATGCTCTAATCAATATCATAATTAAATATCCTAATTGATGGCATAATTTGATCTCTTAATTAAAGCCAATAAAAACTTTCCTAATCAATGCTGAAGTAAATATGGAAGGATTTTCGTAATAAATAATAAAGGTAAATAGGTCTTGATTGCATTTTCATATGTTCATTTTGACACTGCTCACTTTGGTATATTGGTTGGGAACTTAGGCTACCAACTAAGAGGTCTTGGATTTGAGTCTTGTGTATGTCATGTGTGTGTGACTGTAAGGTGAGCTCTTTTTAAGATACCTAATACAACATTAGTCATTGGACAAAAATTATAATTTGTAAATGACAACTTTAAAAATATAGTTAATAAATATTGATAAATTTTTTGCCAATAATAAACTTTTCTTTGGACAAACTTATTATATGTATAAATAATCCTAAAATTATCGCATATTTATTACTATATATCTATATTCTAGTAAAAAAAAAAAATCCTTTAGGACGATTATTTTCCGCATAGATTTAAATAAATCTTTAGCATTGAAGAGAGAGGAAACGATGATAGGGAAGGTGTGTGTGTGTGAATCTGTCTTAATTGACCTAAATGTCTCAAAAATACGGAATTATTTAAATGTAATTTACATGTAACCAAAAACCCATACATCTTGGGAAAGGTAATCAAATGGAACTAAATCACATAGTAAACAAATACTTTACAGAGAAGATGATCAGATGTAGGAAATAAAGATATAATAAAATTTATAATGATTAAAGTACTGTAAGTCATTCATAATATGAAAAGATCATTAATTATTTATTTCTTTTTAAAGAAAACAGTAAAAGTACACTTGCAGTTATTTGTTTTATTCATGGGTTTTTCCTTCTCTTTAAAACCAGAGAGTAACTCACAAAGGAATTTTTTTTTTAATGTTTTTCCATTTGAAAACAAAAATTTTCAAACCAAAACAGTTTTCAAATGATGATTTCATTTGACCGTAAAACTCAAATAATCAACAAAATGGTTAGAGAGAATTATTTCTCGTTGATCTAATATGATCGGGCTCTGATATCACTTGTAGGATTCAATGGAGATGAACTTATCGTTTCATCTTGTAGGATTCAATGGAGATGAAAGAATAAATTCATCGCCTACAAAGTATATGTCAAATCATCAAGAAAATTATAGGAAGTGTACCTGAATCAATTGAAATGTATCATTGAGATTTTCGATCTTCCATGTTTGAAGCAATGTTCTCAAAGAGAGTGAGAGACTTATTCCATTCACTCAAGATGGGAAATGAGAGATATGCCACTTAAACTGGAGATTACGACCATTTTATACTTTTTAAGTGTATTTATTTTTTTCAACCCATCTTTAAAATAAAATAAATATTTGACATAAGCCAAAAAATAATTTAATTCTTAAATAGATCATGAATTTAATTGATTCAATTTTAAGTAACTTCTAATGTATAATACTTCATTTTTATATTTAAATATATAGACTCACATATAGAAATTTCTCAACATAAGAGGCCCCTTATAGCTCTGGTTTTCACAGCAAAAACAATTCCATAAGAGTTTAAGAAGTGTTTAGCATAGGATGCTTTGGGTCCTTATTTCCTTAATTGGACAACAAATTCCTATATGGGTTGGGGTTTAGCTAGGTTGAGGCAACTTGGGATGGGTCTAAGTGTTTTAGGAAAGCTAGATAAAGTAGATCACATGCTCAATTGAGTGTGGTTAATCATATATTAGACCAATTAAGCTCAATGGCACTTATGTACAAATGAGCAAATTTAGGCTAGGCTTTAGGCAACCCAATACGCTCCTAAGATCTAGGTCCAAATCTATGATGGGTCTAATTGACTTTGGTCGAGGCCAATTCGGTTGATTTATGCAAAATGTTTCAATTGAGTTTAAGGGTTTGCATAGGCTCATGGTTGGGTATAGCTTAGGCTATTCTAGATCAAATCACTAAAAAGGAACCTATGCGCCTAACCTAGTGAATTTAATTGAGTTATCGGGTCTACTATAGTCTATTATAAGACTTAGGTTAACCTAGGTTAATTGAATTAGGTCAATTGGTTAACCATGGCACAATTTGGTTTGTCTTGGGTCGAGTTGGGGTTAGCCAACAAAATGGATTTGTCCAAGTGCTATATAGCTTTATAAGGAAGCCTTAAGACGTGGGTTTAAAGACTATGTTGACCTAGGAAAAGTCAGCTAGGTGTATGACTCAAAAAGGACAAGGGTGTCAATATTTGACCCGACTAGAAACCCGTCTCGGACTCGATCCCCAAAAATTTTAGGTTCAGGTCAACCCATTTGCCATACGGATTGGATTTGGGTTCTAGAATATTCCAACCCATTTATAAACCAGGTCGGGTTGACCCAGAAATCCATGATCAACTCGAAATGACCCGCCCTTTACAGCTCGAGACAACGCTCGCTAGCTCCATCCAGCGTCCAGACTCTGCCATATAGCATGTGGACTCTGCTATCTCGCATTTGCACCGGCATGGCTAGATCCAGCCCGATCAGACGTTCGCATCATGTGTCCTTCCTTTTAGTGTTCGTAGTTGGCACCGTCCATCCTTCCGTTTGGCTTTCGTAGTTTGCACTGTCCTTTCAAACTTCGTCACTTTAACGTTCGGAATTGGTGATTGATCTGGCCCAAGCCGACGTTCCCGCTGAGGGCTTCCCGCGCCTGCTCGTCCGAACTTCGCCCTCCTTAGTTCGCACCGGCGATCCTGCGACCGTGTGCGTCCACGCCACAAGCTCTCGGGCCTCCGGCCCTCCGCTATCCTCCATTATCCTCATAGATGCACATACACAATCCAACGAGGTGGACCCGCTCTTTGCACGTAGCCCAGTTCACGGGTCGGGTCTAGTCAACCCAATAACTTACGCAGTTCGGGTCCATATATGAAATTTTGAGCCATTTTTAAAACTGGATCAGGTTTGGGTCAACCTATTTGGACCCAATTCAATTTCGGGTTTTACCCAAATCAGACTCGAAAACCCATTTTGACACCCATAACAAAGGATCAAAATGGTTAATCATGGGTTCAACTTAGGTTTAACTAGATATAGATAATCTATGGCTAAAAACATGTGATCCAAGGGTTCCAATAAATTTTTGAGCTCATGTAGTGAAGTCAAGGCCATCGTCAAATTGTCTTTGATCAAGCTAATTTAGGAAAATGGCTATCCAAAGATCTAAATGGGATATGTTAGGTATAAGTTAAGCCACATCTACTTTAAATCCAATATAAGACAAATTTAATAGGGATCTAATCTTTTTAACACAAATAGTGCAAGCCATGATGGGTTTGGGTCCCCTTTTAAGGTTAAATATGATAATAAAACTATTTAATAATTTTTTTTTTATTTTAACACAAATATATGATTCAACCCTCAATATAATTATTCAAGTATTTATATTAACTGTCTTAAAAAATCATCTCTATTTGATCAACATATATGTTTAGGATGTATAACAATATATTTCCCAAAATTTATTTTTAATTTGCTCTAAATTTTTAGGTCTTAATTAAGTTAATTTCTTATATTTATAGTACGGTTAATTTAATTTTTTAATTGACCTAATTAAGGGCAGGAGAATATGACAATCATACAATTTTCTTATTATTAATCATCCAATATGATTGGTAATCTAACCAGTGGGATCAATACAACGCCGCTATGCTAGGGTTTCTTGGCTCCGGGTTTTCCCCCGCCCCGCGGGGGTTTTTCTCTCCGGCGATCTCCTGGCTTCAGGGAAGTTAGCTCCTATGTTTTTTTTCTTTTTGTTGGAGGCTTTCTTAGGTTGGTTTTCTTCGGTTTTCGCCTGCAGTGCCGGTATGGCAACTGCTAAGCTCAAGGACCCTGGTTTTTTTGGCGGGGTTTCTCACTTTCGTTTCTTTCTTGAAGCTCTTGCTGGTTCTAAGCATTCTTTTCCGGATTTGCATACTTCTACGTACCGTGGCTTACCGTCTTTATGGATTTCCGACCAGGAAATCAACGAGTTTGCTGCCCCTTTTTAGTTCTCTTTAGTTGATTTTTTCCCCTCTAAAAGGCCTCATCTCGATTCTATTCGTAATTTTATTTTTCAAATTGAAGCTTAAAAGTGTGGTTTCTGTTACTGTTTTGGATTCTTCTCACATTTTGATCAAGTTTTCCAACGATCTCGATTACTGTAGGGTGTTCTGTCAACGTTCTTACCTTGTCTTTAATTGCTATATGAAATTAACGAAGTGGTCTCCTAGCTTGGATATCGATGTTGAGTCGCCGGTTATCCTGATATGGATTTCGTTTCCTCGTCTTCGTCCTCACTTCTTCTCTCCTCGGATTCTTTTTGAGCTTGGCGAGTTATTTGGCAAGGCTTTGAAAATTGATGAAGCTATTGCAGTTGGTTCCCGTCCGTCCAATGCTCGTGTGTTAGTAGAGCTAGACATAACTAAATCTTACCCTAAACAAGTTTGGTTAGGCTCGGTATCTTTAGGTTATGTTCAAGAGGTGGTTTTTAATGAATTTCCTTATTTCTGTGCTGTTTGTAAATGTATTGGACATTCTCCGGGTAATTGTCGTCCTGCTGCATATGTGATTTATAATGTTTCTCCTTGCCCAATCGCTAATTTAGGCCCTCAATGTGTTGATAATGTTGATATTGTAACTACTCATACTGTGCTGGAGGTTTTGGGGAGTGAGATTGCTAACACTGAGATTGTACCTGTTGTTTTACCCTCTGTTGATTCACCGTCTTGTTCCCCTATTCCTGGGGGCGCTTCTGTCCAGTTGACTGGTGTTAATTCTGATGTTTTGCCTGGTACTGTGGTCGATGGTCTTCCGACCGTAGTTCTGGTGCCGGAAATTAGTGAGGTTTTGGCCTCTACTCCTGTTAATGTCGCAGCTGTTTCTGATGCGAGGCTGAGTGATTTTGGTGGGTCGGTTAATGTTGATTCGCCTGTTTTGGGCGTTTTGGAGGATTGTGAACGGGTACAAAATAGTGTTGTGCATATGGTTCCAAATGAGGTGTGTGGATGGGTGGTAAATTTGGATGTGCAAGGAATGCTGGTTAAATCTCAAAATTTTGTTAATGTTCCAGTGAATTTGATGCCCCCAAGCTCTAATGTACCAGGTGGGTGGTAATTCTGGATTGGATGTAAGGTCCCATGGTGATTGGTTGCACTGTTCGTCTGAATATGAATCTGATTCCGATTCATATTTAGATTTATGCGGTGGTTTGGATCCTGGCAACGAGTTAAAACTGGTTCGTGATAGACCTCTTACTGTTGCATCTCATGGGAAATTTCGTGGTAGAGGCGGTAGAAGAAGATAATCCGGTTTCAATTTTGATTTTCCCTTTTGTTTTTTCGGGTTGCTTATCTGTCGGTTTTGGTTGGCTTGGAGGTTTGCGGGACTATGATGTGGCTGGGGTTCGTGTCCTCGTCGTCTAGCTAGTGGCAACCTTTGGTGATGTCTTCGGTTTGGTTCGATCAGCGTGCTTTATTCACCTAACTAGATGGTTCTTGCGCGACTTCAGAGATGCTAGGAGCCTCGCCCTTTAACTGAGCCCTCTCTTGGGATTCTTTTATCCTTTTTATTGTGCCTGTATTTTTTAGATGGTGTATTCTGTTCTTACTGTTTTCCTTCCTGTAGCTGTTGTAACCCCTTTTTATTATCTAATATATTTGCTGGTTAAAAAAAAATCCAATATGATCGGTAATGTACATTATGATTAGTTCACGGTTTTCAATTTTAATTTTTTGAATAATTAATACAACTTAATCATATAAAATTACTATGCCCATCACATAATACATGACGCGTAACGTACAATTTACAAAGATCAAGTTGTCTTGATTAATCATTGTACACAATTTTAAGAATTTATTTTATCACAATCACATTCTCATATATGTGTAAGGGTGTCAATATTTGACACGACACAAAAAACTGACCCGTTTGAAAAATGGGTCGGGTTTGGGTTCGCAAATTCGACCCGTTTGAAAAAATGGGTCGAGTTCGGGTTGACCCGACGGGTTGCCGGGTCAACTAAAAATCCGTTTATTTTAAAAAAAATTAGATTCCCGCCCTTGCCCGATGCCCCTGCCCGCACCCGCTGCCCCGCGCGCCTCGCGAATCGCCCCGCGCGCCTCGCGATGCTGTGCCCTTTTTGACCCGTTTGAACCCGGGTCAATTTCGGGTTCGACCCGAACCCGACCCGTGACCCGAAATTGACACCCCTATATATGTGTGCTTGATTATTTCACATCAATCATATTCTTGACACATACAAAATAATACGATTCTAAATAAAAATACAAATTATGGATTCTTCGATATTTTTTATTGCCTCGATGGTTTTAGATTCTATATAGACCTTTTTCTTTTGGTCTCGGATTGATTGCGCATTCTTCAACATGTGATTGCCATCAATTTTATATGTCTAGTCTTGTGTTGCTCTTCTTCTAATATATACTTGTTATTGTTAGTAAGAACATAAGGCTTGCACAACTAAAATCATTATCCAAAAATCAACACAACTAATAATATTTGTGATAATTAAAATCTCAAATAATCTTTCAGGCTCTTGGGTTAAATCATTAAATCATGATGATTATTTATTGACTAATCGTTTTTAGCTAGTAGATTTGATAGGATGGAAGAGTTAATTATAGAATTAAGTTTGCAAGAAACATTGTGAATCATAATATAAAAAAAAAACTATCTACTAATATCATGAAATATTCATCTTCTTTATTGATTGAGAAAATTTTCTTGATTTTGTAAACTCCATAATAAATCATCAAAATTTTAATATAATTCTTCAAATGTAGGATTCGTTTGTGACAGCTTTTAGCTACTGCTTTTTCCTACTCTTAAGAATTTTTGTGCGAAAAAGCCACTTTATAAAGCAGTTAGAAAGTGATCTCAAGCGAAGTCGTAATATAACAACTCACCTCATTAACCTCCAATGTTGAGTTAGCTCAACTCGGTCTTGCGCTGACTTAATTCTAGCTTATCATGCAACCCATCCATTTCGATCCGACGACGATCGGAATCAAAAGTGCTCAATTTAATTTTCATGTGATCCACTGTGCTCAATCAAATTCAAAGCTCTACCTATATGCATGACCATACATACAGTCATTAGGTTCATAAAAAGCCCATCAAAATCTCCATAAACATAAATCTATATCAGTATATATCCTAAGTCAAATCTCAACAAATCTTAGCAATCAAAATGGCCCACTAATCAACTTTCCAGCAGAATTGGGTGAGCCTAACTCGTCCTAACACTATCTACTAAGGGACTGGATTACCACCAGCAATCAAAAGCTTACTTCATTTATTCTAATATAAGCTCATGTGTATAAATAGTTTTGTATACATTTGCTCATACATAAAAATGTATAAATTTATATTTAATCTTGTGTCGACTCGATTCAATTCTGAGTAGACTCAACTCAAATTTGATATGAATCGAACATGGCTTGATAATCAACGTGTTCATTCGATCTGATCTTCATCTAGGCACAACCAAAATAAGGGTTTTCGCATCGCTAAATTTAGGCTTTCCTTGCGGTTATAACCATCACTAAATTGCTTGCAGCGATTCTGCTACAAAAACAGACTAGTAAATATTGGCTTAGATTAGGAGTGTAAACGAGTCGAGTATTTGCCTTATCAAGCCTGGCTCGTTTTATCCTTAATTAGCTCGAGCTCGATTAGTGGGCTCGAGATCGACTCGTTTATAAAATATCAAGCTCGAGATCGACTCGAAAGCTCGAGCTCGAGATCGAGCTCATTTGAGAAGCACCGACACATGTGATGTGTATTATTATATATAAAAATAATATTATAAATAATATATATAATTATATCAAGTAGCTTGATAAGCTTTCGAGTCGAGTCGGGTTGAGCTCGAACTCGAGCATTTTTTTTATAAATATTAATCATAATATTTATTTAGTCGTTATTTTTTCACTACATTTAAAAAAATATATATACTAAAAAGTGTTTTCAAGAGCATCTTTAATAAAATTATTTAGGATTTGTTTGAGATATCTATCTTATTGCTTTCCAAAGTTATTTTTTAGTATAAAAAATTTTAAATTTTTGTTAGTAAAATAGTATTTTAGAAAGCAATAAAAAGATATTCGAAGCGAAATTAACTTTACTCTGAACAATAAATTTTTTTTTACTAAAAAAATTATTTTAGAAAGAGTAAAGGGTGTGGTGACTGACTGCTTGTAGACAAATTGAAACGGAGGGTGTCATTTATTTTTTTTGTAAATCGTTTTGAGGGTTATGTAACATGCATTCATGCATGTAAATAGTTAATTTAATGAGTTAAATATGTAAAAAAAATTAGTTTTGAGTTGGGGTGTCAATATTTGACACGACTTGAATACCTGATTTGAACCTGACTCGAAAATTTTGGATTTGGGTCAACGGTTGGGGTTACAAATTTCGACCCATTTTTAAAACTGGGTCGGGTTAACCTGAAAACAACCCGGGTGACCCGAGAAATCACAACCGTCAATCCAAATTCAATGTCAAATCGTGTAAGTAGTCCATCGCTTACGTCGTCACTTGTTTGTCAGTCGCGCGTCCGCCAGTCACGTCTATCAATCATGTCCGTCATTCGATCCTTTTGTTGTAGCTCCCTCGCCATCTGGTCCGCTCTTCGTTCGTTTGCCGTCGAAATGTCGAAACCACAACAGCCGCCGCCTAAAGTCAATGCGATTCAACGCCACCTGAAACCAACGCCGCCGTCTCACCGTCCCGCTACTGGCCTCTCTTCCTCTTCACCTCTTCCTCTCTGTTGTCCTACCGTCAAAGTCTAAACCCTAGCCTTCTTGCTTCGGTTTGACAGGTGACAACGGACAACACAGATTTATGGGATTTGGCTGAATAATAGTTACAGGCCGAGTTAGGTTGACTCGAATCCGGAGCTGGTTGTGTTCGGGTCTGAAAATCTAACCAGTTTTTGAAAACGGGTCGGGTTCGAGTTGACCCGAATAGTGTCGGGTCAGTTATGTGTTGAACCCAAACCCGACTCATGACCCGATTTTAACAACCCTAATTTTGAGTTCTGTATATATAAATCTTGTAAAATATATTGGTATTGAAATTCTACGTATATAAAACGTTTTGAATGCTTTTGTCCAAACTCCCCAACAAATACAAATACTAGTTTGATAATATTATTTTGAGATGACATACACTTTCTCTTAATTATCATGTAAAGTATTGTGACATGCTAACAAATAAAATTACAAAAACTGATCATTAACAGATTTGAATTTTTTTTTTGTTATTAAAGCTTTAATAATAAAATATATGATTGAAACGTTATAGGCGACCGGTAGAACATAATTCTTATAAGTTCTTCATAAGAAATGGTTGTGCAAATAACCACAGCGGAAACAAAATAACATAACACAAACACAAAATATAGCAATTTATGTGGTTTGGTGAAGATGCCTAAGTCCATTAGGAGGGCATGATTTCATTAATTTGGAGAACAATAGAGAATTATAAAACTATCACGCTTTCTCTCTTCTCTGAATTAACAGCCTATAGGCTCTTTAAGTAGATTTGAGACAAAACAAATTAAAAATAAATTCTTAATCTAAGCCTCAATTAAACCCTAATCAAATTAGCATAATTAAGAAAAAAAATTAGATCCCTAATTAATTACAATAATGAGTCATTAAAGCTTTCCAAATTAAAGTTTTATTTAAATTTGGAAGTAATTCAAAATAAACAATCTTTATCTCATCTTTCACTTCATAACGTAGAAGATGACAAATCAGGCTTCAAAATTAGAACGATTGCACCCAGATGGTTGCCTATATACTCCTCCCAAGGGCTTAAGTTGAGCATAATTATTCAAACAACAATTAGTTATGAGTCATGCATCACTACCATGGTGACTTCATCCCCAAGAATACATCAATCATACCCTTCAGATACCTCATGATACTCTTTACAGCTTGCAAATAACACCTTCATAGATAATGTATAAACCTGCTCACAACGCCAACTGCTTGTGCAATGTCTGGATCGAGTTGCTTCAAAATTAGACCAAATAAACTCTATCCAACCTATCATTGGATAACATACATCAAACGTTCTCAACCAAAGTCCAGTTCATCCTCTCTACCATCCCTTTCTATTATGGTGTCTCTCTAACTGTGAACTGATGCTCTATCCCAGATCTTAGGCAATCCTGCAAGAATGCATCCGAAGTGTATTCACCTTGATTGTCTGATTTGATACACTTGATCCATTTGCCAGTCTAAATTTTAATCAATTTTCTTCTAAGTTCTGAAAATCTACAGTACCTCACTCTTGCGCGTCATAGTGTACACCTAAACATATCTAGAGTAATCATCAACAAAAGAGATAGTATCGCCACCCGCAGAATGATGCTGTCTTCATTGGGACCCCAAACATCTGTGTGAATATACTCCAAGATATCATTTCTATTTATGGATGATATAACCAAAATATACATGTGACTTCTTTCCAAACATACAATATTCTCAAAGATCGAGCTTGTAGGTGCATTCTTCTTTAAACAATCATTTCTTTACCAAAGCCATAAGAGAAGCCTCTCCGGCATGAGCTAGTCGCATATGGCACATTATAGTGGCATCAGAATAATCATCATCAATGGAAACCGATAAATTCACTTTTCTTCCTTATATGTAGTAAATGTTGTGGTGATAAACTCGTTTTAGATAAATTAATGCTCCATGATATATTTTCAAAACTCTTGCCTCGATGACTATTTTGTATTCTCTGGTCTCTAAAACCCCAATAGATAATAAATTCTTAAGGATATCTGTAATATGTCTCACCTCAGTAAGTTCTCTCATAGTTTCATCATGCATTCTAATGAAGATGCTTCCTACACCAACAATACAACAGGCTTGATCATTTTTCATGGTCACGAAACCACTATCAAGCTTCTTGTAAGTATAAAACTACTCTCTAGTGAGATCAATATGATAGGTAGCACCAGCATTTAAAATTTAATATAAACCATATGAATACAATACTACAGAAAATTCATCGATAACCGGCAGTTGTTCAGCCGCCGGTACTAACGGCGGTTTACCCGGCGGTTAAGCCACCGGTTAATACCAGCGGCCCAACGGGCAGTTATGCAAGTTTATGCAGCTGGAAATAGCGGCGGTCACGAAACCGCCAGGTAAATCGCCGGTCGTGAAACTTATCGGCGCTATACCGGCGGCTAAAATTGCTGGTATTAAGTATTTTTATTACCGGCGGTTTGAGCCGCCGGTAAAAGCCCTAAAATTTACCATCCCGAGCCTCCCATTTCATTCCATCTCGTGCTCTCTCTCTCTCTCTCTCTCTCTCTCTCTCTCTCTCTCTCTCTTCGGCTGCGCTCGCCCCCTCTCCTCCGCCCGCCCTCTCGCATGATAGAGATCATTTAGGCTTGCTCGACGAGCTATCTCTGGCGCTGACGAGGTCCTTCGGCGCCGATGAACTCCCCACTCCAAGTCCGAAGTGCTCTCACCAACTCTCATGCGTGATCCACCTCAAGGTGATCGTTTTTATTTTTTTATTTTATGTTTTTTATTATTACAGTTGGTTTACATCAAGGAATATGCTAGCCTATATCTTTTTTGCTTTAGTCATGGATGCTCTCACTAGACATTTGCGAGAGGATGTACCTTACTGTATGCTTTTTGTTGATGATATTTTACTTGTTGATTTTTATTATTTGGGTTAGAATACATCAAGGATCAGTCTTAAGTCAATATCTTTTTGCTTTAGTCATGGATGTTCTCACTAGACATTTGCGAGAGGATGTAGCCAATATTTTTTTCTTTAGTCATGATTTTCTAAGTAGACCTTTGGAGAGATGTACTAGTTGTATGCTTTTTGTTGATGATATTCTACATTTGATAAGACTAGAGGGAGTTGAAGGTAAACGAAATTAGGAGGTCAACTATAGAGTCTAAAGTTTTCACTTGAGTATATCTAAAACTGAATATATGGGGTGTAATTTTAGTAGCAATAGACTAGTGAGCGGTGTGATTTTGGGCGATCAAGTAATTAATAAAAGTACATGTTTTAGATATCTTGGATCTTTTGTTTTAGTGATGGTGAAATGGAAGGTGATATTATCAAGCACAATCAAGTTGGATGGTTGAAATGGAGGAATGAATCGGGCTTGTTGTGAGATAGAAAAGTCCCCCTCAAACTTTAGGGAAAATTCTATAAGATGGTGGTGAGATCTGCAATGCTTTATGGTGTCGAATCTTGGTCAATAAAAGAGAAGCATAATGTTAAGTTAAGTGTTGCAGAGATGAGGGTGCTTAGGTGGATGAGTGGCTTTAAGTGAGCATATATATGATATGGTTGGAGTACCTCCAGTGGAAGATAAGATTAAAGAGAGCCGCTTTATATGGTTTTGTCACATTAAGCGGAGGCCTTCTGATGACCCGGTAAGGAAGTGGAGGTATTAGATTTGACTTATATTAGTAAAGGTAGAGGTAGACCTAAGCATCCTCATCTTTGCAACACTTAACTTAATATTATGCTTCTCAACAACGCTTTACCCCTAGAGATAGAATACAAAATGAGCATATACATAAAAATGGTGGAGTACCTCCAGTGGATGATGAGATTAGAGAGTGTCGCCTTAGATGGTTTGGTCACATAAAACGACAGCCTTCAGATGACCCGGTTAGGAAAGTAGACGTATTAGATTTGACTTATGTTAAGAAAGGTAGATATAGACCTAAGCATCCTCATCTCTGCAAGTTAACTTAGTATTATGCTTCTCTTTTAATGTCCAACATTCGACATCATAACATTTTGAACTCTTTTTTGCTTTGGTGGATGAGTGGCTTGACCTTTAGAGATAGGATACGAAGTGAGCATATACGTGATAAGGTTGGAGTAGCTCCAGTGGAAGATAATATTAGAGAGAGTCTCTTTACATGGTTTTGTCACATTAACCGAAGGCCTTCTGATGACCTAGTAAGGAAAGTGGAGGTATTAGATTTGACTTATGTTAATAAAGGCGGAGGTAGACCTAAGCATCCTCATCTCTGCAACACTTAACTTAGTATTATGCTTCTCAACATAAGCATTATTAACTCCTTTTTTCAAGAACTCTCCATAACATTTTTTTTTTGGAACTTTATCATATGCTTTCTCTAAATCAATAAATATCATATGAGATGGTTGTGAGACCTACAATGCATTCCAATTTAAATAAAGTACACTTGTTCGAAAGTATAGCACGTACACTCGTTAAGGTTACATATCTTCTAATAAATGTTTTCATAACTATGTAGGGGGATGTTTGCTTCAATGTCCAAATGACTATCCAAGAAGAGAGATATTTGATGTATAATATATTGTTACCAGGTCGAAAAGGATTGACAGATGAATTTATACAGGGAGTTGAGACTTTCATTCAAGTTGTATCTCAACTGCATTCCTTTATGTTTGATAAAATATTTAGATGTCCATGTTCGAAACATAAAAATCAAGCATTCCTCAAGCCCGATGATGTGAAGCTTGATTTATATCTTAGAGGATTTATTCTTCCATATTACTGGATTTGGACATCACATGGCGAGTACGAGCCACACAGAGATGCTCATGCTGGTTCATCCACAGCTTATGAAACATTTGATGAAGATCAAATGAGTAGATCGTATGAAAAATTTATTTTTGATGTAGCAGATCCTAATTTAAGGGCTAGTGTGGAAGAGCCACAAAATGCAGAAATCCAAAAATTCTTTGAGTTACTACATACAGCTCAAAAATCTATTTGGGATGATTGTAGTACTCATTCAGAATTATTCATTACAGTGAGGATGCTAAGTATTAAAATTGAGTATAATATTCCTCGATCGTGATTATTTCAATGACTTTATTAATCTTCTCAATGAATAAGCAGAATATAGCAACTGACTCTGGGGGTTTAAGAAACTCTCTTCATAATGGTGGATATGTTCCTCATACGAAACATAGACGACGACTGATAAGAGCTTAATTAAATTAGTTTATTAAATATATTTATGTTATTATAACTATATCTTATATTTTTAGAAAGAGTTTCTTGGTCGGGAGCCAACACCACTGGAGTTGCATACGAGAACTCATCAACATCAATTTGACTATCAGTGGGTTGATGAAAAGGCTAAGAAGGCTCATGTGAGTATAATTTTTTTGGAGTTTAGGAATAAAAATTTATTATAATAAAACTAATTATAATATCAATATATTTTATTGATTTATTCTCGTAGGATGATTTATTACGAGATTGAGAAAGTCGTCAGTCCACTGGTGAGGGATCATCTTCAGGATCGACCCAGATTTCTGAGTATCATACATAGTTAGATGTTGTTGGAGGAAGACAGAGAGGGAGTGTATATGGCTTGGGTTCACAAGGATATGCTTATGAGAGCAGTTCATCCACCTCAGCATTTTATAATCCAAGTGGAGCTGAAGAAACTGTAAGCCAGAGGGTTGCAGCGCTAATTAGAGAGATTGAATAGATGAGAAATGTTCAAAATAAAATGCAAGCAGAGCTGCGATCATATATAGATGAAAATCAAAGGAAGAAAGAGAAAGAGACAGAGCAGCCACATACATCTCCAAACAATGAGGATACTGATGAGGATCGATTAGCATTTTTTTATGTTTGATGAACTTATGATGATCTGATTGTAAACTTATTTGGTTGAACTTATTGAACTTAGAACTTAATTATGTTTGGCTGTCTAAAACTTCGAACTTAGAACTTGCTGAACTTAGATTTGATGTTTGTGATTTGGGTTTCATTTATTACTTATGTTTGATTTAACTTATGAATATATTTATGATAATTGTTGTGATTGACTAAAGTGGCGTGTTGCCCAAAATTGTTGTGATTGCTTTATGTGCATGTTTAGTATTTAGGATGAACCTCTCTTAAATAGAGGGGAGGCTGTCAAAAAATTTTTTTTTTTTCAGATGCTACAGGTTTCCGGCGGCCTACCGGCAGTTTGGCCATCAAAAACTTTGATATAGTGCGGCTGATTGACGCCGCCGAAAATTCACTATAACCGCTAGTATATACTGACGATTTACCGATGATGTTCGTCGGTAGTCCGACGATCTTACCATCGGCAATTCTTTCGGTTGTGACCGCCGGTAAGCCGCTGGAACTTTTACCGACGGCTTACCGGCGTCCAAACGACGGTATTTTTATCGACGGTTTAACGGCCATTACACCACCGATACAAACATCGGCGGTAGCCAACGCTTAAACTGCCGTTAAATAACCGACGGTATAAACCGCCGTAAAACCGTCGGTAAAAAAACTGCCTGAAAACTCAGCCGGTATTGGTTGCTGGTGCCGTTTTTTTCGGCGGTTAAGCCGCCGGTGTTTTCCACAACCATCAGAAAAGAAGGGCTAACTGCCGGCAAAAACTGCTGGTAATAAGTGATTTTTCTGTAGTGCAAATTCTAAGAAATTGCAGATAGTGATACATCTAAATCTTTGTCACTCTCTTCCACGCTAAAGTTACCCTTAGTGAAAACTTCCTTCCTCTTCTCCTTGATTTCACTAATTTGAAAAACGATAGAGAATTACAAAATTATCAAGCTGTTCTCTCAAACGCCAGCCCATAGCCTCTTTAAGCAGATTTGAGACAAAAGAAATTAGGAATAACTTTTTAATTTACTCCCCAATCAAATCCCAATCAAATCAGCATATTTAAGAAAAAAATCAAATTCCTAGCTAATTAGTTATAATAATGAGCAATTAAAGCTTTCCAAAATAAAGCTTTACTTAAATTTGGAAGTAATTCCAAATCAACAGAAATCATGCAAGGAATATTTTCCATTTTTACCCATATATTTCTTTTGAGACTGAGGCATGCAGTAGTATTACAAATGCTGATTAAACAAACCAATCCTACTAAAAATCTAACGGTAAAAAAAAAACAATAAAATTTTTTCTCAAATGATTTCCAGTGATAAATTCTTTTCATGAATTTAGTCCTTATCAGTGGTAGGTGCAAGTACGACAGCAAGCGAGAGCAGTAGTAATGGTGGCCAAGAAAGTATATAGGCTAAGAATGGCATTAATAAGAGCTGAATTCCTCACCAAGCTCCTCAGAACTACCAGTGGAAGCTTAGCTGTAGTGGGGCAAAAGCATTCATGAACAATATTGTTGCCTGGCAACCAAAATGACAGACAAGAGACTTAAAGAGTGTGAGAGCTAAAGTTTGGTGGGGGGGAGAGCGATTTAGGGTTAGAGATCAAAAGGAAAGGGGGGATCACAAAAGAAATTTCCTTTTAAGAAAAGTGCACTCTCCTTTCTCTTTCTTATCATTCATTCTACACAGCCTTTGAACTAAAAGTAAAAATAAAATTTATTTATAAATCAAATTTCTCAAATTTCATATGATATCATTTGCAAGCTTGTACATACAAATTATCTTTAAAAAAATAAAGATTTTATTTTATATATTACACATATTTTTCTTTCATGAAGAGTATACAGTCCTCTGAATTTTGTTTCTCTTTATATCACTAATTCTACCAAGTATCTAACTAAAGATAAAATTAATGTTTTTTCAGTGTAAAAATTAGAGTTTGAATGTGTACTTAGAGTTCAAAACAACTCAATGAGCTTTAATAATGATTTAATAATTTATCAACTATATTAAAAAATAATATTTTGTGGCTAAATCACATGAAAATTATCATTTAAAAACTCCACTTTTACTCATATATTTTATCAATGATTACAATCAAATATATTCTAAAATCATCATTAATATATATATTTTAATTGTTCATATCTGAGAAAATTGTTATACATCTCATTTATGATCATGCTGAAATTGTGCATGTTACTAAATGATATTAAGAAAAAAAAAAAAAAAATTTGAATTTAATAAAATTACAATAAAATTAAAAAAAAGCTTGTCCATTGGCCAAGAAATTATTCTGTGCGGAGGCCGAACGTAGCTCTACATCCGGAGGCGAGTCAGGCGCAGCCACGTTAGGAGTGATGTGGGGCATTCTGGTTGATTTCCGGACGGCGTTTGACGTCCGCACAGAATAATTAATCCCATATTTGGCCTATGACTAGAGCTTGCATGATTTATATAAACTTACAAAGGTTATAGAAAGACTTTATAATGTATGGGTAGGCTGTTGATTGTATGTGTTGTTATTTAACGAAGAAGATTTGTAAGTGAAGTTTCAATGTTTCTTTGCTTTCTTTTCTTCTATATGAAATATCTAATTTTTACAAATTATGATATGCATCATACTGTTATTATCAATAAATCACAAAATCATGTAAAAAACTAAAGAAAAAAAAATGGGGAATACATCAATATTAATATAGTGTTGTGGGGGCAAGCATACACATCCTCTTGATTTGCTGAGTTCTGCAAAGATACATAAACCTTGCAACAACCAACATGCTTTCTCCACTTAAAGAACTGATAATTTAGACCTCTTGAATGTTTTTGAAATCAAACAGGTTAGTTCATAAGTTCAGTTGATCCTTGCATATTACAGATAATTCTGAAAAAAAAAAATATTTAAAAAATTATAGACAAAACTCTTTAGTTCCAATTTCCTTTCCTTCATTGAGTTAGTTTCACAAATCAATAAACTCAGCTGAAGAAAAGAAAAAAAAAAGTTGAAGAAGAATTGAAGAAATGTACAGATATAAACTTACCTAAGTTTCAGATTGGTCAGTGAGATGAAAGCTGTAACCATGCATGATAGAAGTTTTCAGTACATAGTAAGCTAGAGACACTACAGGAAAATGTTCTGTTACCGGCAGCCATTTCGTCGTTAATTTACCAGTGCATATTTCATCGGGAAGGCCGCCGGAAAGTCCGACGGTAACGACATATTTTCCTATAGTGAGAGATCTCATTGGAGATCAAAGAGTGCTTTTAGTAACTCGTACATGGAGGAGAAAGAAAAAATATATAGGTGAGGTGAGCAAAATGGAGAAGATGGGCACATGAAGAAGAACAATCTAACTCCTAAAATGGAGTGAGAGGAGTATAGAGACTGCAATGCACGTGCCCTGCTTCTCCACCATGCTCAACTCTCCTCAACTGATGAAGAAGCAACCGAAGTGAACACCTTACCCTTTCTATGATGGAGAAGAAGGAATTTATCTTCACCATTCTTCATTTATATTGGAGAGATTGGCTCCACATTTCTCATCTATTTCCCTCTATTTTGTTAATTATTTCTTTAGGGTTATTTGCAAAGGGCCACCTCATAAATTATGTATTTGCGGAAAACAATATCAAATTTCCATCATTGCAGAAGCTGGATCTCAAAACAGTCTGCATTGTATATATAGATCCTTAGGATAGAAGATTTTTGAGGTATTAACTTAATTTTCTAGTTCATAGAATACTTGTTACAACATGAAAAAAAATCCCATATTCAGAAGTTAATATAAAAATTTTAGGTGATTGAGAAATTAATTGTATTTGATAAATTCATGACCGAATGAATTGCATCATATTGCTATTGTTCTTTGAAACCACCTCTCAATATGATGAAATCCATTCAGATCTATCAAATTAATTTTTTTTTTGTTGTTGATTTATTTACATCTGTCGAAAAAGAAAAAAAAAAAGAAAAAGAAAAAAAGGAAACTACGGTTTTGTTTGTGACGGCTTTCTTATTGCTTTTTAAAACAATTTTTTAGTACAAAAATTAAATTTTTTTACTAGAAAGCTGCTTTAAGAAGCAGTAAGAAAGCTGTCCCAAATGCCTATATCTTTATAATATAGACTTTGTTTGGGACGGCTTTCTTACTGCTTCTTAAAACAACTTTCTAGTACAAAAATTAAAAATTTTATGCTAAAAAGCTATTTTAAGAAGCAGTAAGAAAGCCGTTCCAAACAAAACCATAGCTATAAGAATGCATAAATCAACCACTATATAAAGTTTTCTATGGGTAAAGCCTCCAGTCATAGAAAAAAGCCTCATGTACCTATACAACTTTTTTTATTTGGGATGACTTTTTTATTGTTTTTTTAAAACATTTTTTTGGTACAAAGGTGCTTTAAATATTTTGGATGACTTTTTTATTGTTTTTTAAATTTTTTGTACTAGAAAACTGCTTTAAGAAGCAACAAAAAAGTCTTCCCAAACGAAGCCTGAATTGAATTGAGATTGACATATACTCTTAGGGATGCATGTGCTTATGCCTTGCTTACTGATGAATCATGATTTTTCTTTGTTTCTTATATACCCTTTAGAAATCAAGGATTTTCGGAAGATTTGGGAGGTTTCATGAATTCAAGGAGAAGGAGGCTTCATATAATACAACTTTCATGCAAGATTAATCATAGGATTTCTTCTTTATTTATGCATATTTAATGTGGATGTAGCATCATCAAAAATCATAGCTAATAGGTCGATGGAAAATAATGCATATCTTTTAATTAAAATAATAATGAAATTATACTATCATATATTGATGACATTTTATCTCCTATTCATTTAATTATGTTAATAAAAATAAGTGTGGATATAAGAGAATCATAGCTTGTATATGTTATAGAATTACATGCAATTCATGCATGGAGTAACATGATCAGACATGTCATTGGCCATGTTGTCATTTTGAACAAATTTGAATGTTACAAAAAGGAGAGAGGTTACATTAAAGCTTCATTCATGCAAACAACAAATTGTAACTCTACAAATTACATGCTTTGGGAGCTTGAAACACATAATCAATAAGTATTAGAGCTAAACTTAGAAATTAAGCAAGTGAAGATCAAGAGGTGCATAACTTCTAATAACAATAGACTTTGGAATGATGTTGCTTGAATTGGTAAATGTTTGCTAAAAAAAATCTTGTGCATAATTCCTTTTCTTTGGTGCACTTCAAACAATGTTCTAAAATTGGGCTTTCTTGTATGTGTTTGTAGGTCATATGAGGTGTACACGCATGCAATCTAATTAATTGACTATGCTTTCATTTCAAAAGCTTAAGCCAATGACCACAAAACTACCAAACCTCTTTTCTAGAGTGATTCTTGGTAAATTGTGTTCCATCATCAAAATCTTTCCTATAAGTGTGTGTATATATATATAGAGAGAGAGAGAGAGAGAGAGAGAGAGAGAGAAAGAGAGATCTCATAGTTGGGCTTACACGTTGATAGAAAAAGGCATTACAAGCCATTAAGGGGTTTAATAGTCCACAAAAGCTCAAAAAGTTACAATAATAATAATAATAATAATTAAATAGCCAAATAACCCCACTAGTTACAATAAATAAGAAAATAGAAGGAAGGCAAGAAGCCAACCCTAAAAACGAAGACAAAGCTTAGATGTACAAGAAATCCTGACGTGTACCAGTAGATAAACCATTGAACTAATAGACCGCACAACCCAACTATGAGAAACCACCAGCATCAGCAACAATCAACAGAATCTACAAGGAAAAAGAAAAACCAACAAGAACAAGGGAAGAGACTAGCAACCCTCACAAGTAGAACACCCACCATACTAGGAAAACAAAATAAAACAATCTAAAAGCAGCAACATCACCATATAAAAACCCAAACTACCCGTAAGAAAATCAAGAAACAAAGAGAAAAGGACACAGATTATCAAGAACTAACAAACTAAGATCAGCAAAGAAATGACAACCAGACAACCTAGAACCAATAAAATTAGAGATATACAATCACAACCTTCTTGAAATAAAAACAACCAACACGAGGACCCAAGTAAAAGAAACAAACAAAACCCCACACACACAACAATAAGAAAAAAGAAAAAGACAACGACCAACCGACCACTCACTCAAAAACTAGAACCAGAACAAATCCCCCAGGCCAACTACCCAACTAACAAATGGCAGAAAGAACCAGCCAACGACACCCCATCACTGGAAACAAGATTAGTGCCTTTTCCTAGTGTAAGGAAAACCCAATATATCAAGCCTCATCATCCCTTTAACCACAGGAAGCTCATAAAAATTATGAAAAACTAACGAATAATTAATATTTGATCCTTTCTTGGTAAACCAATTTGCAGCACAATTATCTTCCTTCCATATGTGTAATCTTATAAACAAAAATGAGGTAGGATGGTCATAATTTTAAGAAATAAATAATATAAAGTAGAATTATTACAAATGTTAGACGAAATCAAATCAACTTGAAGCTTGGAATCCAATTCTATCCAAATATTAGTAATATGATACTTTAGGCAAATATTGAGGACATGCAAAAGAGTTTTCATCTCAGCAAAAAAATAATATTACAATTAGGAATATTAGAAGCAAAAGCCACCATGAGTTACCTTGATAATCATGAATAATTCCACCACAACCAACACCAATATTAGAAACAACGCTATCAATATTAAGCTTTGATATATCATCAAAAAATTATGTTGACTGGGCACAAATCTTGAAGCAAAAATCAAGTTGGAAATTTCAAAAATTAAATCATAGATCATTTGAACTCCTATTTTAGAAAACTTACAGTCGAACTGAATGTCTTGGAAATACAAACCCAACGACGCCAAATTTCACCCAACCCGAGCTCAAATGGGTCCACATTAAAGACCTGAGGCGCCTTTGGAAGGTTTAAACCATAATTTGGATTACCATAATTTGGATTACCAAATGGATTCAAAACGTGACATACTTATATTCGAATCAACCTTCTTGACGAGACAAATCCAACGAGCCTAAAATTGCTGAATTATGATATCATTAAGACATTCAAATGCCAATGAATGGTCCATGATCAAGGGATTCAACATCGAACGTCCATTCAAACCACTCCCACATTACCCTTGATCTTGCTCCAATTTATTACCCATGCCACTCCCAAAAACTATTAATAGACCCCCAAGGGGGAGGGGGGCAGGGTAAGGAAGAAGAGAAGGAGGAGAAGGAAGAGAGCTCTCTTGCCATTAAACTCCTCCTTGACCACTATCAGACTTTCTGCCGGCTGCCGACTAACGCCAAACTTCTACCTGACGCCAGACTTCCATTCATCTTCAAACTTCTGCCTATCATCGGACTTTTGTTGGACTTCTAGCTGGCACTGAACTTCCGTCAGTCGTTGGACTTTTATCGGACTTCTACCCGACGTTGGACTTTCATCCATCTCCAGACTTCCACCCTTTGCTGCACTTCCGCCTTTCGCCAGACTTCTACCTGTCATCGGACTTTCACCAGGTTGCCAGTCTTCTGCCCATCATCGGACTTTTATTGGGTTTTCGCCCATTGCTGGACTTTTGCCTTCATTGGAATTTCCCCCTTTGCCGGATTTTCACCCATCACAAGAGTTTCGTTGGACTTCTACCTGATGCTGGACTTCTGCATGTCATTAGACATCTGACACCAGAATTCCACCTAACATCTATTTATTCTTTGACTTCCATGTGATAATGGTCCTTCCAACCTCCGTTGTCCACTGACTATAGTCCTATTGACCTCTGTCGCCAGTCAACAATATTTATGATCTCCGTCGCCAGTCAACAGTCTTTATGACCTCCGTCACCCGCCGACTACGATCCTTTTGACCTCCATCGCCTGCCGACTATGGTCCCTCTGACCTCTGTCGCACGCCAACTACGGTCCTTCCGACCTTTGTCACCAAACTACGGTCCTTCCGACCTCCTTTGCCCACTGACTACAGTTCTTCCCAACCAAACGAACACATCAATAGTTATTCTTCATATTCCCACCATGTAATGCACTCCATATGATGTATATTTGTTACATTAAGCCAAGGCTTTCCCCCCAAGAAAGTGCCTCATTTGTACTCAACTACAAATACTAGTGGATTCATTCAAAACTGGGCCAGGTCCCCTGGTTTTTCTTTTATTCAGAGTTTTCTATGTAAAAATATTGGTGTCTCTCATGAATGCTACACCCATCTTTCTTATCTAATTGTGTGCTGAAACTTCGTACAAAGCTAAGACGTTAAAATTTATATTTCTCTATTGACGCAAATATTCTAGGAAGCAACAAGCTTATATTAATGAGAGCAAAAACCAAGATTCACCAAGTAAAGATGTTAATTTAGTAGTTTTGTGGTTATTGGGTTAAGCTTTTGTCCAACTTATATATTAATATCTAACTTATCTTATTAGACAATTGATGTTAAATTTATCGGGTTTAAGTAAGTCTGTTGAATTTTGGTTGGTAAGTTCCGACGTATTTTTTGTCGCAATTGACCGTCAGCTTTCCAAACTCCGTTATTTTAGCCAACAGTTTTTCTGCCGGTAAATTTCCAGTGGTCTTTTGGCCGGAAAATCTGATGATAATTTTCTGGAGGAATATGCACCAGGTAGACCGTCGCTTATACCAGCAGACAAATTTCTGCCAGTAAATAGAGCATTTCTTGCAGTGTATCGTGTTGGGATTTACTGGAATAGTTATTAAAAAAATTAAGAAAGAACGGAAAGGGGTATTTTGACATGGGAACATATGAATGAAATATAAAATAAAAATATTATTCCAGGTATGGATAATCTAATACCTAAATACATTTGAGGATCATATATCTAAAATAAGATGAAATGATAATAATTATAAACTTTCTAATATAATTCTCACCAATCTTAGACCAACTATAATAAATGAAGTAGAAAATTTTAATCAACAATGTCTTGAGGATGCTTTCACTTTATCATGTTGATAGAAAAATAAAAGAATAAATCTTCCAATGCAAAGTTTAGAGAATGCTTAAATATCTATTGTGATCTATGCCATAGTAGAAGAAGCCCTTATAAATGTTGATAAAGCACTTATATATGCCACTAATCAACAAAGATATCTTATTATATAAAAAGTTTAGTCTATTTTTGAAAGCAAATATAAAAAATTGAGTAGTTAGGTAGGTTAGTTTTCAATATATTAGATAATTATCTCATCTTTAACTCGTTAGAGAAGAGGTAATTTAGGTCTAGGAGAACTAAAGCAACATCATCAATACTTATAACTCATATACTAGCCATAAGAGGATCAAAGGAAAATAATGAACATTATTTAAAAATACAAAAAAGTTATATTAACATATTATCATGTTATTTTCTTTTTTATATGTATTTATGTTAATGAAAATAAGTGTGAATACAAGCGAATTATAGGCTTATACATTTTACAACCTTTCATGAGATGTACATATAATTTATTGATGGAGTCATATGGTTGGCCATGCTAACATTGTGACCAAGCTTGGTTGTTTAAAGGAGAAAGATAACATAAGAAATTTATTCATTAAAATACCAAATTGGAACTTCATAAATAAATGATTTGAGAGCTTGAAGTTATTGACCCATATAAGGACGAGGAGAGTAAGTCACATCCTAGGAAGGAGAAGGATAAAGAAGTTGAAAGTTGTTCACCACCCTTTGTCACTTGGATTAAATGATGAAAATGAGAAAGCTAAAGATCAATTTCATGTATTTATGTTGTATTACATATATTCGACTCTTCACAATCTTGTATTTTGGTTGTCCCAAACGAAGCCTTTGACTAACAAAATCTTGTATTTTGGCCCTCCAAAGTCTAAATTATTCTATATGATGGTCGTGAGACCTGCAATGCTTTATGGTGCAGAATGTTGGCAATTAAAAGAGAAGCATAATACTAAGTTAATTGTTGTAGAGATGAGGATGCTCAGGTGGATGAGTGGATTTATTCTTAGAGACGGGATACGAAATGAGCATATACGTGAAAAGGTTGGAGTAGCTCCAGTGGTAGATAAAATTAGAGAGACCCGCCTTAGATGGTTTGGTCACATAAAATGACGGCCTTCCGATGACCCAATTAGGAAAGTAGATCGGGATATTAGATTTGACTTATGTTAAGAAAGATAGAGATAGACATAAAAATACTTAATTAGAAAAAAATATTAGAAAAGATCTTTATTTATTAGATTAAAACGAGAATTTAACTTTTAACAAGACACAAGGGAGAAATAGATTTATGTAGCCGACTCCACCTAGTGGGACGAACACTTGATGATGTCGTTGTTGTTGTTATGTTTTATTATCAACCTATTCTGCATTAATTTTTATAAAACTTTTTAGAAATTTTTTTAATGTACGCAAATTTGAGAATGCGATCACCACACAAAATAATAAAAAGTAAGTGGTCCTAATGGTGCCACGTGGTATGATTATTACTTGATAATAACCGAAAGGAAGCTAGAGTTATTGTCGATGTGAGTTGGACATGAAAGTTAGTAAGTCCTTTCCCCTTTGTAAAGCAATGCCATACGAATGCATCCTCATATGCTTTTGGAGCTCCTTTTGTCCTTCGTTGAGTTTCACAGATTAGCTTTTCTAAATCTTTTGAGTTACATTTTAAGTAAATTTTAAATCTTTTAGATAGAGTAAATTTTAATTATTTCTGTCTATTTTATTAAAATTAAAAGCTAATTTAATGACAAGAAGATATTAACTTTCCCGCATCAAAAAGGTTATGTCTGTAAGGAGAATTAGAAAATTATGAGCATTATTAATTTATTTCTTTGAAGAAAAATATCCGGAAGTTTATTTTGATTCAAAAACATTCGTGCTTTTAACCACGAACTACTTTTTTTAGGTCCGATGTGACCAACGTTAGTTTAAGGCTTCGTTTCTGACAGCTTTAGATCGATCACTGCTTTTTTCCTGCTAAAATTATCGAGTTTTATCAATTTTCATGAAAGAAATTGTGAGACTATCACTCAAAGTCAACTTCATTCTCAGAATAACATGCTATGATTAAATTTCTCATCTTTTGATGCAGTGCCTATAAAACTTAACTATTTTGTAAGCTTTAGAAGCTAAGTGTTTTTCCTCATGACAAAAAATAATTTTGAACTTCAACATTACATTCATTGTAATATGACGGGTGTAAAATCCATGGCGTGCCTTTAAAAAAATAGCTAATAAAGTATTGGTGATTATATTATATCTTTTAAAGATAAACACTAAGTTTTTCCCGGTAACTATGACTCCGTCAATCTGATCATGAAATATATCCAAGACTTATTATTTTATGAATCCACTACTATAAATGCCATTTAAGAAATCTAAGAATTGATTGCACTTCATGCCATATAAAATTTAAAGAATTCTAACATTTATGCCTCTTAACGGATAGAATTTAGAGAATTCTGACCCTTATGTCTCCCAACATACACAGTTTAGAGAATTCTAACCCTTATGTTTCCCAACAGACAAAATTCAAAGAATTCTGATAACATAATGTGCATATAACATTAAAATGCACATTTAACATCATAACAGAACTTCCTCCTTCCACCCCAAAACTCCTTAGAATTACATAACTTAACCAATTAAGCACATAATTTATTGCAAAGCTTTAATTGAAATATAATTAAACTTATTTCATAATTTCACAAAATGCTACAATGGTAGGTAGCTAAATATACTACTGAGCAAAAATATATTATTTCAAAATTTAATCAAATTATCAGAGATTGTTCAGAATATTTTCTTAAAGCTTTAATTGTACTATAATATTATTTTTTAGTGTTAGAATTATTTTCTAATCAATTAAAATAACAAAATTTTCAAAATTCTCAATGTAAATTTTTTAGAAAAATACCTAAATATCCAAAATCATTGTTTCTAAAACATTCTGAAGTTAAGCAATGGAAGTTTTGTAGATGACAAGTTATCCCCATTTTTTTCTATCATTATAATTTAAATAAGAAAAATCCTGAAACTTTTGTATTTTTAAAATCTAAGATAGGAAAAATATCACATACCTCAATTCAAGCAACTTCCAGAATTGTGCTCATAGCTAAAAACAAACTAAAGTTTCCTAAAATGGACTTTCTCTCTCTAGAAATCTTTCCTATCTCTCTTTAGCCAACCTTAGGGAATGAAATGAGTTTAAATTAATGAAAAATGATATTTAAATAAAAAATTTAGACCGAGTGATGTAGTACTCAGTCATGCCAGTGCCGTAACGCTCCCTCTAGGAGCCTATATCGTTGTGACGCCAAACCAACACCGTTGGGCTAGTTCAATTTTCAAAATTCCAAAAACTCAATGCAGGGGCTCTAATTGGCATGCCTTGGAATCTAATTTGAAAAAAAAAATTCTTATATTTTAATTTAGACAATCAGAGCTATTTAATCTCTTTTATCAATATAAATACCAATATAAATAAAACTATCGATCAAAATATCAATATATACAAATGTATTCCTTTCTAAAAAATCATGTACACTATTGAAGATCATATAATTATAACATGTTTATCCCACATTGAGAATAAAAAATAGCTATTGATACAAATAAATAAATTAATAATAAATCTAAAGAATACTGACCAACCTCACATTACTTATCCTCTGCCCTGACCTAAAAATATTTAAATAACATATAATAAGCTAAAATGTCCAGCATATCACAAAAACCTATTCCTGAACTCAAAGCATGGTAAAGAAATAATATGCATGTTAACAATCAAATTATAACAGTAACATTCATGTTATGATGTCACGATATCTAATTTAAAAGAATTATTCTTTTATCTTTTAATATACAACAATTAGAATTATCTAATTTTATTTATCAGTAATAAAATTAAATATCAGCGGAAGAAAATTTTATTGATCAAAATATTCTTATGCATATCTATTTATTTCTCTAAGATCATATATAATACTCATGAATCATATAAATAAAATTTATCATTTCAATCTAGAGTACAAAAGAATAAATACAAATATAAAAAATAACTAATACTAAACAGGGAGAAACTTGATCAACCTCACACTCCTGATCCTCTATCTTGATCTGAAATTATTTAAAGCATATATAATGAGCTAAATAGCTCAATAGATCACCAAATACTACAACTAAACATAAGTACGGTAAAGAAGCAATATAAATGTTTAATAAATTCAATACCAATAATAGTCATATGATCATGAATTAGGCAGAAATAATAAAACATATGCAATGACAATATAGTTGGTAAATAGTAAAACAATATAATATGAGAACCAATAAAGCAGTACAGTGTGAAAACCAATAAACCAGTACATGTGTCAAAACCATAAGGCAATCATCATTTCAATACTATCAATCAGTAATAATCAGTAAAAGAATCATATAGATTAGTAAAGCTAAATCATTAGTAAAGACTATAAAAAAATCATATCAATGCAGTAAATCAGGAGTAGTAATATCAATGTGATAAAGTAATAACAACAATCACATTCTATATCAGTATTAGTGCAATATCATAATCACATGCTTAATACGTCATATAATTAATTAATCAGTAAATTATATAGTGAATTAATAATAGTAACAACACTAATAATAGTATACCAGTAGTAGCATCAGTATCAGTATCAGTGATAGTGTTAATGCAACAAAGTAAATCAATAAATGGTGTCATCAGTAATAGTATTGTTATTAGTAAACTCATAACAGTAACAATAAATTAATACAATAATAAGAATAATGCCTTAATAACCTGCATTTCAGTAGTCACACAAAAAAGTATGAAATCTTAGCTTAATCAGTATTTTTAATAATATCGTATAAGTACCAATAAATCATTGGCTCAGTAAATAGAGTCATCACTCTTTGTCCGTCGGTACAGTAATCATTTCCTTATAAGTCACAATCAATATCATTTGAATCAATCGAGGATAACACCAAATTGCATATTTAAAGGAAAGCCTATCAGCCTATAATCTTTTATAGATCAGTCAGTCTTTAGACGACATTAAAGAAATTAACATTTTACTTATTTTTCATATATATTAATATCATATTTTTTTAAATAGTAATAAGAATTAGCTATTACTCAATAAAACATCTATATTAATTCATAAAGCTTGTATTAAAAATATACTTAAATAAAAATACTTACTTTTATTCATGAAAATCATACAAAATTTAATAACTTATATTTATCCAATGAAATTAAAAAATGTTACAATCAAAATATCCAGAATAATCAGTACGATATTATATAAAATGTTATGTAGTAGATGGTTAATAAATTTAGAGAAAATATAATAAAATCAATTTTGAGGAGAATCAAATGGTTGAAATCAAAATATTTAAAAACTGAAGTGAAATTAAAGTTACCTATCATAATTTGAGCAAGTTCCACAAAATCGATGAAGCGATCTATCTAGCAACTAAAATCAACATTTCTATTTTTTTCTCTCCTATTTTCTTCTATTCCTCCTCTTCCTTCTTCGGCAAGGCATGTCACTGAAATTTAGATTTTTCATTTAAAAATAAAAAAAAAATTTTAAATTTGGTTTATCACACATATGACTATTAAATTAGTGCTGAAATAATAAAACTTATATACAGTAGCAATAAAACTATATGGTAGTAAAGCCAATAAAATAGTACATTGGGAAAACTAGTAAACCAGTACGGGTATCGAATCGATAAAGTTATCATCATATCAATACTTTTAATCAATAAATAAATAATGTAAAGTGATAAAATCAAAACATCGATAAAGATCATCGAAATTATATCAATACAATAAGATCTTATAATGATATATACATGCTATCCAGTTATTTTATATGAGTATCAAATCAATATCTTAATCACATGTTTAATATATCATGTGATCAATATGTCACATACTCAGTATCATTACAGTGAATCAGTAGTATCGATGTCCGTATCGATAACAATAAAAGTAGTGGCAGGAGCAGCAAAATCATACAATAATAGTAAATTCATGACATAATAATAAATTAGTATAGTAATAAGAATAATGTCTCAATAATATGCATTTTAGTAGTCACACTAAACAAATAAGAAGTTTATACTATCACGATATTTTTCTGTAATCAGTAACTGAGAGTAGGTAACCATTGGTTTAATAAATATAATTGTCACTCTTTGCCTGTTGGCAAGTAATAACTCCTTATAGCTTCTAATTATTGTATCATTAGAGGATAACACCCAATCATAATATTTAAAGGAAAGCCCATCGACCCACTATGTAATAATCTTTAAATTTAAAAAAAGCTAGATAGGTTGACCTATAACATTTAAAAATTATTTCAGGAGTCATTATAAGTCCAACTCACAAATTATTTTTTCCATTTATTATAAATAAATAATATAATTTTTAAATATAAAATAAATAATATATATATATATATATTAATTACACTAAAAATTTATATAAATTTCTTGGTCTCTAGGTCTACCCTCTCAAAGGATAATGACCAATAAATAACAAACAATGTCTTAAATGCAACTCCTATATCAAGGGTCTTTCAACTTTCATCATGAAACATACACTTTATAAATTATATTCCTCTATGTATATACCAACATCTTCACCATTCATGGAGGAAGACATCATTTGTAACTTATGTGATAACCATTATTAAAAATTTTTCGACTAGCTAAGCCCTATAACTTTGTCCTTTTGAGTTTCCATGTAAAACTCCAGTGTCTCCAAAAAACTCTTCATTTATACGTATTATGGCTAGATCTCCTTACAATACTTAGACTCTCACTCTATCAATATTAATGTTGTAGCACAACACTTAGAGTGTTAAAAGCATAAATTTAATTGGAGGAATCGACCCTAAAACTTTGATATAACTTTCGGTTTATCAACTAAGCTTGCCAATATCTACAAGATCATGAATAATGTTACTAAGAGGATCCTCCCATATCAAATTTACACTACAAACGCTCAGTCTTTCCAAAATAAATGCACAACTACCTCAATATCAGTCTTAATTATATATATATTTTTTGAAAAAAAATAAAATAAACTCTTATTTACAATTTTGTTTTTTGGCATTTCACCTGTCCTTTGTAATGAAATGTAATTATTAATCACAAAAATAATGATATTTTTTATAATTTAGAGTCAGTAAGAAGTAAAAATGTGGCTAAAGAGTTAACTTTATTCATAACAGTTGAAAAAAAATAATAAATTAAAAATGGATATGTACAGCCCCCACTTAGGGGTGTAAACTTCGACTCGACCCAAACTTGACCGACCGACCCGAACCAGACCCGGACCCGACCAAAAAATTAGGTTTGGGTCAACCCGGTCGCATAACGGGTCGGGTCCGGGTTCGAATTTGACCCGTTTTAAAAATGAGGTCGGGTTCGGGTTGGACCGGACAACCCGAGGTCAACTCGAATTGACGCTGTTTCGCGTCCCCCAGGTCCCGCGACCCGTTTAGCGTCCGCGAGAGCAGCGGATCCGGCGTCCGCCGTCCAGCACTCAAGCGGACCTGCCCGACTCGGCAGTCGGCACGTCGTGACCCGACGGTCCCGTCAGTGAACCCGAGTCCTTGCATCACCCTGACAGCTTCCGTTGACCAGGCGTCATCGCGACCCGGAACTCGCGCGCGTATAAGCCCGCAGCCCCGCACTCCGGGTTCGGTCGGTCGGGTCACCGGCAACACAGCAGGTCGTGGGTCCGGGTTGAAATGTTCGACCCTAGTGTGTCGCAAAAAAATGGGTTTCATGGGTTCGAGTTTAGCCATTTAAGATCCGCAGTCAGCTCGGTTTCGACCCCGGAAGCCCAGACCCGTCGACCCCAAATTGCACCCCAAGCCCCACTTTTAACGTTTAAGACAAATAAGATAAATACTTAGCTAATGGAGACCCGTCTCTCTTCTGACCAATAAAGAATTGTCGGAAAAAACCCCCCTCTGATGCAATCTGAATTTCATATATACAATTCATACTCCAATTTACTATTTACATTCAAAAACCTATAATTACAAAATTTATATATATTTTATTTTTTATTAGAACCAATAAGCAACGCTGAGGATTGAACCTGGGTCATTAAAATAGAAATAAACCGGAACGCTAAAACCTCACTAAGGTTTCGTTTGAGAAGGCTTTTTTACTGCTTCTTAAAGCGTTTTTTTAGAAGCTGCTTAAGAACAAATAAGAAAACCGTCTAACAAAGCCTAAATCCTCATAATAAAAATCTCTAACAAGAATTATTTTATGTTATGGCTATCAATGCAAGGTTGTTAATGTGACAAATAGAATCAGTAGGGATGTCACTGATCAATAAAAATAATTATTTGACAGCCTCCTAGAATTGGTCCTGTTAGCTTGTGGTCCTACAAATTAGTTTGAGTTTCATTCTGAGGCATTGAGTAATTTAATCCATATTATTAATTTAAGGTTCTCGAATTTCAGGTCAGCGGCCGTCAGATTCGGGTCTGAACCCGGAACTGACCCCGGGTTCAAAATGGGTCGACCCTAAAAACCGGAACTCCCGGGTAATAAACAGGTTTGAAATTTCGAACCCGACCCGACCCCGGAGGGTTGCCGGGTTTGACCCGACCCGACCGTTTGGCAAGCGGGCCCGGGGCGCGTTGGCCGCTCCGGGCACGCAGGCGCATCGAGCCGCTGGGCACGCAGGGCGCGCGTCGCAGCTCGCTGGGCACGCGTGCAGCAGCACGCGATTCGCGGGCGGCAGCGCGGCAGCACGGCGGGCAGCGGGCAGAGGCGGGAAATTTGAATTTTTTTTTAAGTTAAACGGGTTGGCGGGTGACCCGTTTTTTAAACGGGTCGATTTCTGTAACCCGACCCCGACCCGGGAACTCGAGCCCGACCCCGACCCGTTTTGAAATTGGGTCGGGTTCAACCCGGATTTTCAGGGTCGGGTCCTGGTCGGGTTTTCGTGTCGTGTCAAATATTGACCCCCCTAATTATTATGACTCATTAGTTAGCATGCTCAAACTCGCGCCTTCGATGGAGCTGCTAAAACCTCTAACCGTGAGGAAATAAAGCCTTGCGCTAGTTGATAAAGATTGTTGATACTTGCGGGTGCCAGCTAGTTTAGAGTTCGTTGGAATCACTATAGTATTTTTTAAATACGGTTGTGAAGTTGTTGTGGAGAAAATAATTTTTTTTTAAATTTGATTTGAATATCATAAATATATGTTTTTTGAGAATTTTTTTTTTCTGCTTCCCATCAAAAATATTTCTAAAAAGCAACTAGAAAGCAATAGTCAAACGAAATTGTAATTACGGTGTAAAAAATAAAATAGTGAGAAAGTTGTCCCAAACAAACCCTTAGTCTTCGTTTGGTATAACTTTCTTACTACTTTTTAAAGCAGCTTTTAGCATAAATTTTTTTAATTCATGAAATTTTTGTTCTAGAAAACGGCTTTAAAAAGCAGTTAGAAAGCTGTCCCAAAAAAAAAAAACCTTAGTTTATGAAAATTTTAAAATTTTATTGTGAAGATTATGAATTTGAATTTCATATGCATCAAATTTATGTTTTGATGCTCATAATTCTCATTAAAATTTCTCCATCCCAAGCAAAATGTAGGTTGGGTTCCAATTAATAACCAGATGATAGATCAAATATAATTTAGGACCACTTCAAAGAAAAGTGGTCCTATAAGTCCACATTTAAAGAGAAAGGAAAATATGAGAAATTTTCAAGCTCAATAGGATTGTTCACTATTTTCCTTTCCTTTTCACTAAATTTGATATGAGAAATGGTGGTTTTTGAGGCATTAAATGGAGGTTTCTAGTTATTGCAATTGTGTCTTAGTCAAGGATAGAAAATTATTCCGTTTGAATGATATCATCATCATGTTCATATATTGGATTGTTGACAACTTTTTCAGCCTAGACTTCTAGCAAATATCACTTTTTAATTTTATAAGCATTACAAGAATAAAATGATTTTTGTGGCACATTTGAAGACTTTTTCGTGGTTTTAATCGTTAAAAAAACCCTTGTAACGATTCCAAAATCGTTGCACGACCCTTATAATTGGTATTCATTGCAAGGGAGTTTTCGTAACGGTTTTGCAACCAACGGGGAAGGTTTGTAATGAGGCTGCTCAATGAGCAAAATTTTTATTTCAAAATTAAAATTTTAATTATTTTTTTTTTCTTTAAGAAAAACATTCAAATATCTTGAGATATATTTGGTTGAGAGCATGCTCATAGACTTGCATGAAATGGGCATAAAGATATATGATAAATATGATCAGTATATTCTCATTTAAATGGCTCTTTGTATTTTGCTTTAACTTTTTCTTTGTTCTATTATTGATTTTTTGTTAATGCAAATGTGAGCTCCACACATAATGATTTCATGATTCTATATTTAGATTCTTCATGGCCTCAAAGCTTTTGGTTAGGAAGCACAAGAGTTGAGAATTTGAGATGCTTTGATGCCATTTTAGTTGAAGTAGAGTGGCATAGGTTTATTCTTGTAGGGTTAGAGAATGCAAATATTTGTTAACCCTTTTTTCAATGGTGATGTTAAAAAAATATTTTTAGTATATATAATATATGTATGCATATTAATTTGATTTTGTAAGACATAAAAATAAAGATTATTGTTTTTAGAAAAAAAATAAAAGCAAAGATTATAAAAGCTTGGTTTGGCAATATTTTTTTTTCTTGCTTTGTTTTTTTTCAACATTATGTATATTATAATATTAGCTTAGTTTATATAACAAATTACAATTTAAAGGTCTTTATTGTATACGCACATTCTTTATGAAATATTGATCATAGGTGTACATCATTAAGGGAGGAATCTGTCCCTCTTTTGAGGGTGGACAAGTTAGGATTGAGCCATAAATATTTGTCCTGATGAAATAGGTGAGGAATTGTTTTTCCTTATAATTTTGGGAAGATGCATTTATTGAGGGTGTAAAGTTAAAATGCTTATTCTACTAATGAGAAAAAAATTTTAAGGTCAGCACTTAGTACACACCTATGTACAATAGAAGAGCTTGCTTTTCTCTATAAAATAATAATCACTTTCATTATAGAAAATATTATTGACGGAATATTGAACGTCGTAAATACCGACGGCATAGCTGTCAGTTTCCGTTGAAGGAATCTCTAGTGAAATTTTTGTCGAAAATCCCAATTATTTTAAATAGACTGATGGAAGGTCCTACTTTCAATATTTCATCCCTTTTTCCACCATTTCACTCGAAACATCTCTTCTAGTCTATTCTCAAGCTAAACTGACCTGAACCGTTGCGGCTCCATCAAGATCATTGTTATTCACCGTAGGTTCATCGAGATCATTGCTCCGTCCGTTCATTGGTATTGCATTCTTTTGCTCGATCTTCTCGATAACTCTTTGTCAATTTTTAGTTTTTGTGGGCTTGCAATTCCTTGGCCTCCGCCGAGATCATTATTGTTCATCGTAGGTTCATCGAGATCATTGCTCCATCCTTCCATTGGTATTGCATTCTTTCGCTCAATTTTCTCGATAAATCTCTGCTAGCGTTTATTTTATGTGGGCAATTCCAATCAATAATGGAGCTTTGAGTACAATGCAAGGATTTATGCTTTCCCATATAAATTTCCCTTGTACTTATTCATATAGGGAATAAGTAATATGTTTAGCCATGTTTCTTATTGTATAGTGATCTTTTATCACAAGGACTTTGCAAAAAAACACAAGTTTAGAATATTACATAAAAGCATGGTTGATAGGCTTGTTATATTAGCCAAAATTAACTAAAATCAAATATAGGGCAATTTAGCTTTTGTTGAATGGCCTAGATTATGCTAAGAATACTAAGCTTAAAATAGCTATGATCCTGAGTCTCCTAACTATAGATCTAAAGGTTTATAGAGGTGTCAATGAAGTATGCAATAGAAATATATACATATTCTTAAGGGTTTATTCTCTTAGAGGTTCATTTGAGAATAATAAGTTTGCAGCTATAGTTTTTGTGATCCATATCAAATGCACATTCACATTTATATAGGTCAAATTGATCAAGCCATTATGTAAGCCTAAGTTCAAAGTTGTGTAGTATCTCAAATCATCCAAAGTTGCATCTCAAATAGTATTTGTAGACTTTTTTATATGGATATTTGAAAGAACAATGTCGATATTGTACAACAAAGTAGTAGAACTTTTATTTTATTGATATTCTATTGTAAGAACTCAATGTTTACATGTATGGCTTTACAACTCAAGTATGATATAGATATTCAGAATCAAAGATATTTGGTATAATAGATTGGACACAAAATATTAACATAAGAGTTTATTAATGGAGTGGATTATTTCATCAAAACTATCTGTCAACTACCTTCCTTTATAATAGATGGGAGATTTTGTTGTCCTTGTTCAAAACCCAAAAACAAATGTACCTCACAACAGATGATATCATTGTTGATTTACATTGTCTAGCTTTCATGATAGAATATTAGTATTGGACTTCACATGATATGTACGAGCCATATTTTGACTCTTAATGTGGTCCATCAACAAGTTCCAACATAGTTGAGAAAAAAAATTAAGACATATGAAGACTTGGTTTATGATACAACCGAACCACAATTTCAATATTATACAGAAGAGTCATCAGATAAGGAGGTACAAAACTTCTATGATTTATTGCATGTTTCACAACAACCAATTTAGAAGGTTTTATTGTGAAAGTTTTCTAAGCCTATAGGCTTAGAGGTGGTGTCTTTACCTGTAATGAATGTGAGGATTCTCTTTCCCTTGACCGAAGAGATTGGGAGGGTTCGGTTCTCGTGGAAAGAAAAAAATTGTTGAGGGTTTCTCCACCTATGTACATGAAGGATTTATGGAATCCTAAGTGTGATGTAGGAGTGTCAATTTCGGGTCACGGGTCAGGTTTGGGTTGAACCCGGAATTGACCCGGGTTCAAACGGGCCGACCCTAACTTGACCCGGGTAGGTAAACGGGTCGAAAATGCCAACCCGGACCCAACCCGGCGGGTTACCGGGTTGACCCGACCCGACCCGGGAAGGCTAGCTGGCTGCCTGGCGCGTGGGCAAGAGCGGCGGGCGTGGTCTATCAGTGCTTGTGCGCGGGTAGGGTTCGCGGGGTGGGCGGGGTCGCGGGCAGAGGCAGCCGCACGGGCGCG